>NC_044031.1:284490042-284574598 GCF_901765095.1 Microcaecilia unicolor
CAGTCTCACTCTTTGGGGTGGAAAATCTACCCTTGGCATCTTTGCCTATTTTCTACATTGACAAGAGCTGAGGGTGCCGCAGATCCAATATTCAACAGTGGCCAAGCAAAGTCACAAATATCTGGCAGAAACCCAAATAGTGGCAACATTCCATGCTACTAATCCCAAGGCAAGCAGTAGTTCTATTGATAAGCCTTTCCTGGGCTGGAAGGGATATTTTTCCCACACAAGATGAGGTTTCTTATAAAAGACAACAGACAGGCTCTAAACTAGTCACACAGGGAATGCCACTTGAGTCTACATTCTGTTCTTGCAAGACAAACTAGTTAGGCGGGATGATTGGGATCCAGATTTAAATTGAACTGACTCGGCCACAGGATAATTTTATTTGTGGTATTTATAAAACCCCTGCTATTATAGATGGTGTTTATCTATAATGAGCACAGGGACTGCGATATCTGTATTTCAGTGATTATATATATATCTTTAGAAAGGACCCCTGATGGTATTACACACAGTATTTATGTGCCCAATCTGAGAGCACATTAAATCCATATTAAAACTAATAAGTGACCTCAGCCCGCTTAACGTGATTATTCTCAGAAACACCCAAGGAATTTTCTAATGATTTGTCACTTATTAGAAAGTGATGTTCACTCCTAAAATAACTCCCCCTCCATCTCACTACGCACAAGTCTCATAATCTGGTAGTGTTTATAGCTCCCTACGTGCAGGCACCCTCTCCATAGAAAAGTTACCGTAAAGGCACATTGTATTAAAAAAGGTACAGTACCAACAGTTCTTGAAGTATTGACCTGCCTAGTGTTCTGGCTTTAAAGTGGAATTATCACCAGTTTTCCTTGTGTTTCCTTATTGATATACATATTACCATAAATGAGGCTGCAGTTTTTGAAACTGCATCTGAACTTAAATCCAAACCAAACTGATGTGCTCTTAAAAGTGTTTAACATGCTACCACAACAGTGGGAACTTGGCTTGGGAACTTGGCTTCTGATATCACAGAAAATGCACACCAGCACCTGCCTACTCTGACTTAGGAAGGGAAAGGGCCATAAAGAAAAGACAAGTCCCTACAACAGTAGGAAAAGAGAACCACCTCATGTTTTTGTCTCACCCCTTAAATTGTGTCACCAACATCACATTAATACCCCATTAAGTAACCAGCAGACTCCAAACAGGTAAAAGCTAATAGAAGCAAGCAGAACGTAATGGCAACATGGAGGACACTACCACTACTAATCATTTCTATAGCACTACTAGACACACTATTACTACTACTACTTATCATAATTTCTATAGCACTATTAGACATACTACTAATCATTTGTATATCACTACTAGACATACTACTACTAATAGTAATCATTTCTATAGCGCTATTAGACATACTACTACTAATAGTAATCATTTCTATAGCACTATTAGACATACTACTATTACTACTACTAGTCATTCCTATAGCATCTCTCCTTCTTCCACTTCTTGTAGTCTTCCAAACTCACTTGGGTCAATGGCAACAAAGCCCTGAACACAGGCTGTCTGAGGCTAACAGGGATTTCTCTCTGCAGTGTCCTACTCATAGAAAGTTACATCAGAGGAGGTGAGACACCATAGGGAGAAGGCCCCACTGGCCAGAGTGCCACTGCCAGCAACACACTTGAGTTTGCAAGATTGCAAGAGACAAGGGAAAAGAGATGCCAAACCCTGGGGTGAGGGCAGGGAGAGATGCCTGACCCATGGTAGGGGGTAAAGGGAGAGACATTGAACAACCTGAGAGGAGGGAGAGATGCTAGACCTGAGGGGAAGAAGAGAGTGGAGGGGTAGGAAGAGACTAGACCTGTGGAGAAGAGATGCTGGAGCCAGGGAGGGGGGCATAGGGAACTGAGAGAGAGAAAGAAAGAAAGAAAAAAAGAAAGAAAGAAAGAAAGAAAGAAAGAAAGAAAGAAAGAAAGAAAGAAATTGGTGGAGAAAAAGGTGGACAAAGAAAGAGAGAAAGAGATGCTAGACCACGGGGGGGGGGGGGGGGGGGGGGCAGTGGAAACAGTGAGATATGCTGCCTCCAGGGGCAAAACTTGACGCAACTTGATACAGGGAGCGACAGACCTAGAGAACAGATGTTGGACACAGAAGGAGGATAGAGACATTGAAAGAAGATACTGAACAGGGCAAGCTACGGATACAGAGGTGACATGCTAAATATGGTGTTTTAGGGCCTAGTGTAATATTTACAGTGTTGCCTTTTCACAAATAAGGTTGTTTCTCTTTGAGTTCTGGCTGTTAGTGCTGTTATGTATGGTACGTTCCTGAGTATGTTTTTGCAGAAATTTATGCATAGTATTTTGTAGTGGAGGGACTGTACGTTGACCTTACGGAGGTGACATCTAGGGTGCTGCTGTTCATAGGTAGGGTTTTTCTATTTGCACCCTGAGCAATGCAAGAGAGGGAAACCAAAGTAAACTCACACAGCAGCAAGAACAAAAGCACAAGGAGCCTCCAGGAGTAGGGGCGTCAACTGAAAATTTATTGGACAGACCCGTCACAGTTCATGTTTCGGCAAAGCTGCTTGCATCAGGGGTCTTCCAAAAGTCACAATATTCAAAGAGCACAAAAGACAGTCAAAATTGCCAAACCTCTAGATGTTGTAAGATGCCAAGCAAACGGCGAGTCACATCTTGTGGCTTGATATGCAGGTACATATGTTTGTAAATACATGGCAGTTCACAGCGCGGGAAGCTTAAGTTTGGAAATGTTATTTGCTCCCGCATTGCCAGTTGTGGCGTCTTTCATATGAGTTTCCAGCACATTTGTCTTTTTTAAGACTAAGATGTTTCCTGACAATGGATGACTGATATCCTTAGAAACTGATACCAATATTAGACCCCTGACACAGGCATTTCTTGCTGAAACATGGACCGTGCCAGGTCTGACCAATAAAGCAAAGCTGAGACGCCCCTAAATTGAAGGGTCCTTGTGGTTTTTTTGCTATTTCCTATTTGAGTCCTGGACATTGGTGCTGCTTTATTATGAGAGGTTTTCTGTATAGGTCTGGAATTTGTTTTTAGGTGTTTTTTTTTTTTTTTTTTGCATGATTTGGTTACTAGAGCTCTGAAGAGGTTTCCTCCCTCTACCCCCATTCCCCACTATCTTGGGAGAAATGGTGTTATAGGGGCCCGTCTTAATTTTTCCATCCAGGGCCCATTCATTTCTAGCTACACCACTGGTATAGGAGAAGCCTCTTCTATCTAAGACATCTGAGAAAAAAGTAAAAAACTAAACTCAGATTGTAAGCTCCTTGAGCAGGGACTGTTCTTCCATGTTAAATTGTACAGCGTTGCGTAACCCTAGTAGCGCTTTAGAAATGTTAAGTAGTAGTAGAATGAATCAATCTCACATGGTTGGACAGGATGAATGCAAAGTTTTAAAAATATGCACAAACAAGACAGCATGATGTGACATTCAATTCAGTTGCTTCCCAGCCAACCAACCCTGTTCTAGAGTCCATTCAAGAATCTGATACCCATAACAAAAGTACAATGATGTTATACCTACCTAAGTTACATATACAGCTACACATACATATACAGGTTTTAACTGTTAAACACCAATAAAACACCCAGAGGCACAGGTACTTATTGGGTAAATACTGAGAAAACACCACTTCCCCTAATATGCTCTCATCCCTCTCTAGACCTGCCCAATGTACCTACTGTATCTGAATGTACACCATTTTGACAGCTTTTAAACTTGCAGGTGGTATATAAGCAATAGAAATAAAATAAGTAAAACCTTTCATCTTCTACTCAGTTTTTCTACCTTTTCTGTACTGATGATTCCTATGTGACACAAGCCTACATATTTGACTCAACCAGAAAAGGTAAACACTGATATTTTGTACCATCTACATTTACAAATTATAATTATACAAATTATATCCCTTTGGTAGTCAAACTAATGGAAGGTCTGGTGACCAAGCAACTCAACGACTACATAAACAAATTCACTATACTACATGAGTCACAATCAGGATTTCGACCCCTACACAGTACCAAAACAGTACTACTTACTCTCCTAACCAAATTCAAGCAGGAAATAGCAATAGGCAAAAGCATTCTCCTCCTCCAATTTGACATGTCAAGTGCATTCGACATGCAACCACAACATACTACTAAGACTTCTAGAATACTTCGGAATCGGTGGCAGTGCTCTCAATTGGATCAAGGGCTTTCTAACCACAAGAAAATATCAAGTGAAATGAAAATCAAACATATCATTACCTTGGAAACTAGACTGCAGAGTGCCGCAGGGATCACCACCATCACCGATCCTTTTCAACCTCACAATGACACCACTAGCCAAGACCTTATCCACCCAAGGCCTTAACCTATTTATCTATGCTGATGACATTACATTATATATTCCCTTCAAACATGACTTGGCAGAAATCACCAAGAAAATCAAACTCAGCTTAAACTAATGCATTCCACCTAAAACTCAATACAGAAAAAACACACTGCCTCATCATCTCATCACAATACAATACATACAAACCCACAAGCATCAACACCCCAGGATACACCCTCCCTATCTCAGACAGCCTGAAAATTCTCGGAGTAACAATTGACCGTAACCTCTCACTTGAGACCCAAGCGAAAACCACCTAACAAAAATGTTTTTCTCAATGTGGAAACTCAAATGCGTGAAACCATTCTTCCCGACGGAAATATTTCAAAACCTGATACAAACAATGGTACTAAGCCATGCAAACGACTGTAATGGAATCTATGCGGGATGCAAAGATCAAATCATTAAAAAACTTCAAACCGCCAAAAACACAGCAGCCAGACTTATATTTGGAAAAACGCGTTTTGACAGCACCAAACCACTCAGAGAAAAACTGCATTGGCTACCAATCAAAGAACGAATCATGTTCAAAATCTGCATGACTGTTCATAAAATCATTTACGGCGAGGCACCTGGATACATGACAGACCTCATTGACCTGCCAACCAGAAATACCACTAAATCTACACGATCATACCTAAACCTCCACTACTTAAGTGCACAACTATGGAACGCACAATTATGGAACGCACTGCCAAAAGTACTAAAAACTATGCCAGACCTCCTTAATTTCCGGAAATCACTAAAAACGGTCCTGTTCAAAAGAGCATACCCCACCGACCCAACATAAAAATACATGGACACCTATGACACAATGCAACCAAAGAACGTAAAGGACATTACCTGACTCTTCCTCCCCCCCCTTTCTAAGTTCCCCCAATCTACACCTACCTTACATGTACCTTATCTATCACAACATCACCTTGTATTCATTCGTACCATGTATTTGTTCAGACTGGAATCGGCTAACGCCGTTAACGGCAATATGTAAGCCACATTGAGCCTGCGAAAAAGGTGGGAAAATGTGGGATACAAATGCAACAAATAAAATAAAAATAAACCCCTAAGAGCAAAAGCCCTGCTGTACAATTAAACAGACAGACATCTTAATATACACTTGCAAAACAGGTTAGTAGTAGATACATAAAGCAATCACCACACAAACTATATACAGCATACAAGAATAGTCTGAAAGGTGTCGTACACATACATTATTCAGACATACATACTTTATAAATACAAAGTACATGAAACCTCATATAATAAAGAGACTGTACATATGAATTGTGCCATCGGCAGTTACTAGAGGAAAAAAAAGGCAACCTGTAAGTGACACATTTTCCAGCTACCACAAATCTCTAATTAGACGTTCCTCAGCAATGTCACAGTGCTGAAGAACTCATTATTGCCTCCCTCAGGAGTGGCAGGGTGTTAGATGAATGGGGAAAAGATGCAGAAGCGTGTAAGGAAAGCGTGATATGTGGGAGAGAGCTATAAAGAGGAAGAAAGGGGAAGGAGAAGCACCTCGAGTCCTGTTTCCAAGAAATTTGTGTTGGAAACAAAGAATTAAAGAGATCATTTTGAGTAGAGCTGATTTATTTTTAACAAGTCTGAGTAAAGAGAAATCTCAATATTTTATGTTTTCCTACATGACTGTGTTGCAGAATCGCTGAATACATACAGCTGAAAAGGCTGCAAGATGACCTACGAATGGCAGGGAAGTTTTGTACATCTATTTCAGGTGGGTTTATGTCAAATATAGTGGATAGTTGATGAGGATATCAGAAATTGACAAAAATAAAGTGCAAAAAAACTACCAGCCACCACTCTGAAAAGACTGAAATATTTATTTGAAAGAATAATTATGTTTCATTCTTTAAAATGTAATGCAGAGACAAAGAACCTTTCAGTTAAGTACCAAAAAACAAAGATCAGTACATAACCCCGTATCTACTTTAGTCAAAATGTTAGTACATTTTAACTTATAATTATACTATAATTGGAATATGTTTATGACTCACTCATGTATTCAAGAAAGAACTGTGATTTTTTGCTCATTCTGTCTTGAACTGAGGAAGGGGGGGTGGTTAAATCCCAAAAGTTAGTCAAAAAGAAGGTAATTCTGTAACAGTGTGCCTAGGGGATAAGAGGGTAAACCGGTGCATATTTCATATCTATTCTATAAAGAAAAGCAGGCACCTATTTTTCTTTACAGAATACTAGTGAAAGTGGCAGAAAACATGCTTCAGTTTAGGCATGATCACTTACACCAGCCCAGGTGTAAATGCTTGCATCTAGATATTAGCTAGAACACACAAATTATAGAATACTAGAATGTATGTGCTTATTTGCATGCTCCACCCAAACTCTGCCCATGGACATGCTGCCTGGTGCATACTAGTCGGTATTCAATACAAGGTAATTTACACATGCAAGTGGCCACTTATGCATGCAAATGATTAGAATACTACTACTACTTATCATTTCTATAGCGCTACCGGACATACGCAGCGCTTCATACTTGAACATGGAGAGACAGTCACTGCTCAGTAGAGCTTACAATCTAATTAGGACAGACAGACAGGACAAGTAAGGGATAAGGGTTAGGACAGACAGGACATATCAGGGATAGGGGACAGTTGAAGGTTTAGGTTTAGGAGTTAAAAGAATACTCCATTTGCATACATTCCACCTTCTTATATAATTACTTCAATATATGTGGAGGGGCATTTTTGATATGATGTCTAAGTCAGACTTTGGACATCTTGCATTAAACGCCCCAAATCCAAATAGGAAATATGGCCATTTTCAAAACAGCAAAACATATATATTTTTATTTTATGTAACATGGCCACATGCAAGATATTTTCGTGCTCTGTGCATTTATCGTTTTGGGCCTTTTTTGAAAAAAAAAAAACCACCCAAGTGAAAAATGTAGAAAATCAAGCCATTGGGATGTAGCAGGAACCAGATTTCTTAGTAGACTGGCCACACAGACATCCCAGGAGAGCAATGGGGTGTCCTAAGGGGCACTGATGTGGACTTCACATAAAAGCTCCCAGGTACACACATCTCACTGTTACCCCCTTATACCAGGGGCGTAGCTACGGGTGGGCCTGGGTGGGCCCAGGCCCACCCAATTTCAGCTCAGGCCCGCCCATCCAGCTGATCTCTCCAGACTTGCAGGTTCGAACTGGCGAGCGGCGGCACTAAAAGCATAAAGTAGCCAAGCTCTTCGATGCCGTCCTTCGCTTCCAGGCTACCTAATAACATCGCGTCACGCCATTCGCGTAAGGCTGCATTCTTCTTCCGCCGCTTCTGATGCAACTTCCGGGCGGGACGAGTTCACATCACGACGCGTTGAGGAAGGCCGTGGTGGGGTTGAATCCATGAAGGAAGTGGTTTAGTTAGTGCTGGGACGGGGACGGGGATGGCGATGTAATCAAATTAGAGGGACCGCTGGGAGGGAGAGGGACACACGCTGCATTGAGGGGGGGGGGGGAGACTGGCTAGACTGGAGGAGAGAAGGAGAAGTAAGAGGGAGAGACTGAGAGTGACTGTACTGGAGGAAAGGAAGAGAGAGGGATGTGGGGGTCGGGGAGAGAGAGAGACAGTCTGAGATTGACTGGAGGAGAAGAAGAGGGGGAAAACACTGGAGGGGAGAGCTGGAGGGGAGGGAGAGAAAGTGGAAAAGTGCAGGGGAGAGCCAGGGACATGGAAGAGAGCAGGGGAGAGCCAGGGTCATGGAAAAGAGCAGGGAACAGCTAGAGAGAGATGGGGAGAGAAAGAGGGGCGATGGAAAAGAGCAGGGGAGAGCCAGGGACGTGGAAAAGAGCAGGGGAGAGCCAGAGAGAAGATGCTGGATGGAAGAGGGGTACAGAGAGAGAGATGAGTGAAAAGATGGGGAGAGAAAGAGGGGACGTGGGCAGGAGAGAGAGAGAGAAACTGCTGGGGAGAAACTGGGGGAGGCCCTAGCTGTCAGACGGAGAAATGCAGAATGAAAGGAGGGAGAAAGAGGGAAAATGCTGGAAGGAAGGGGCAGAAAGAGGGAAGACACTGGACGGAAGGGTAGGGAGGGAAAGAGGAAAGACACTGGAAGGATGGGGAGAGAGGATATGCTGAATGGAAAAGGGTTGAGAGAGAGAGAACTGTTTAGAAGGAAGGGGAGTTAGAGGGAGACAATGGACGGAAGGATTGGGAGAGGGTAATGGGTAGAAGGATGGCGAGAGAAAGAAGGATGACACTGGATGGAAGGGTAGAAGAGAAAGAGGGAAGGTGCTGGACATAGATGGAGGGAAGGGCAGTGGAGAGAGGATGGTTGCTGGACATGGGTGGATGGAGGGGAGGGCAGGGAGAGAATTGTTGGACATGGATGGAGGGGAAGGAAGACAGAGGAAGGAGATGCACATGGATGGAGGGGAAGGGAGAGAGAAGAAATGCTGACATGGATGGAGGGGAGGGAAGAGAGAGGAAGGAGGTGATATGAGGGAAAAGAAAGAAAGGAGAAAAACTGCACATGGATGGAGAAAGTAGGCAGAAGCTGGATCCACTGGACAGTCAAGTCTGCGGAGGACCCAGCTTTTACTTACGGATGTAGAGCAAGAAATGAAGAAGAAAGGAGGAAAGTAAAGAAATAAATGGAAAGGAAGCCCTGGAAACGGAGTTAAGAGGACAGATAGCAGCAGAATCAGATACTGGCCCAGCATGATCAGAAAAACAAAGTCACCAGACAACAAAGGTAGAAAAAATCATTTTATTTTCATTATAGTGTTTGGAATATGTCCACTTTGAGAATCAGGTGCTCAACATTAAAAGTTTATATTTATTTATTTATTTATTTACTTATTTATGGCATATTATCCCACATTAAACATGAATTAGATTGGAACCTGGGATCATTTAATTTTTTTTTTTCCTGGAGAGAGTAATGCATTGCCTCCCCCCCTCCCAGGCTCTCTCCCCGGCTATAGCCAGCTCTGCAATTTTGAGGGGAGGTGGACGGGGGGGGGGGGGGGGGGGGCGCAGAGGTGGACCGGGGAGAGAGCCTGTTGTTAAACATTTACCAGCCAACCACTGTCTAGTGCCCACCCATCCAACCTGTTGGCCCACCCAAAAATTGACTTCTGGCTACACCACTGCCTTATACTGTATGCTGAGCCCTCCAAAACCCACCAAAAACCTACTGTACCCAACTGTACACCATTACAAATGCCCTTATGGGTGAAAGGGTCACCTATATGTGAGTATAGTAGATTTTGGGAGAGTGTGGGAGAGCTCACCCTTTCTACCACAAGTGTAAAAGGTAGAATGGAATGTGTGCCCGGTTCTTCCTCTCTCTAACGCACTCAACTGACCACTACACTACTCCAGGGATCTGCCTGCTGCTCTAATAGACCTGGTTATAACATCTGAAGCTATCATAAAGGCTAGTAAGTAATATTTTTAATCATATCTTTGGGAAAGGGAAGGGATCAGTGACCACTGGGGGAGTAAGGAGGGGTCAGCCCTGATTCCTTCCAGTGGTCATCTAGTCATTTAGGGCACCTTTCAATGCCTTATTCATTCTAAAAACATATCTAGACCGCCTTATTCATTCTAAAAACAGGTCTAGACCAAAATGTTGAAGTTTCAGCCCTAGATGTTTTCACTTTGTTTCAGTATGGCTGTAAAATATCCAAGTGTTAGGAACGCAGTAAGCCCACTCCCGAAACGCACCCAACACGCCATAGGAGCCAACTTTTCAAAATGATTGGGGGTGCTGAAATTTTATTTTTAACAGGTGGTGCATTCCCCCTCCTCCCCCTCCGCTCCTCTCCCCGTCCTCCCCCTCCTCCGAGTTCCAGGCCCTCCCTCTCCCCCCAGAGTTCCAGGCCCTCCCTCTCCCTCTCCTCTGAGTTCCAGGTCCCCTCTCCTCCGAGTGCCAGTCCGACCACAGCCTGACCTCTTCTCCCACAACAGTCTTCCGCCCTCGCCTTCCTGCGTGCCGCCCAGAATTTAAAACTCATCTAACCTCGGGGTCCCGGCAGCAACAGTGAAAGGCAAGCAGGCCCGGCGCTTCAGCCTTCAATTAGTTCCCTCTCAGCTCTGGTCCCGCCCTCATTTCATGTTTCCGCAAGGGTGGGACCAGAGCTGAAAGAGAACTAAGGGAAGGCTGAAGCGCCAAGCCTGCTCGCCTTTCACTGCTGCCGCCGGAATCCCGAGGTAAGATGAGTTTTAAATTCTGGGAGGCATGTAGGAAGGTGAGGGTGGGCACCGGGCAGGTTGGGCTGGCTGGGAAAGGAACTTCTGGTGGGTCAAATATTGGGGGTGCTCGAGCATCCACAGCACCCATGGAGTTGGTACCTATGCAACATGCCCTCTTGTGATTTGGACACACTGCACACGAATTGCATAGATAAATGTCTGAAAATTGGTTTCAAAAATACCAATTTGAACATTTTTTTGAAAAGGAATTTGTCCAAATGCTGCTTTATGACACTTTTTGGATGTTTTTCTCTTTCGAAAATGAGCCCCTTTGTCCAATGCAAAGGTATTACCTAAGATTCTCTTTTGTTTTTATTCCTTGACCTGTACTTCTATACCTTCAAGTAGATTGATGTGGAAATCACACTATTTTATCTAATTAATGGCCACTCATGAACAAGATGGTCTTAATTCACGAATCTTATGGCCCCAAAGAAGATATCATCATTAGTCCCGATGTATTTTTTGATGCAATTAAAAGTGTGTGCATGCACATCTATAAATTCTTATTAGGACATGCTAGGGAGACAAAGTTTCTAGATGGTATCAAATGACTACTTCATGGAGCAACTGGCCTCAGAACTGATTGTAGTTCTCAATCTCAGCGGAAGGAAGACCTGGTGCAGGGGGTAGCAGAGGTGGGGCCACTTTCAATAGTGATCATAATGCAACAAATTTGACATAATAACCAGAGGAAGGATGTTGTTTTTTAGATTAGCTTCTGCCTTTCCCAGTAATTGAAGGTGAGTTAAATTCAAGTGCACCAGGTATTTTTCTGTCCCTGGAGGGTTTACAGTCTAGATTTCTACCTGAAGCAATGGAGGTTAAAGTTATATGCTCACAATCAGAAGGACCATTAATGGGATTTGAACCCTGGCTTCGCCAGTTCTCATCCTACCACTGTAACCACTAGACACTTCCTACACTCCAGAGATCATAAATAAAATGGGGAAATGAATTAGAAGAAAACCCTTACAGGGCCATTTCAAGGGTTAGAAGTGTATAGGTGTGGAGATGGCTTAAAAATATCATATATCCTTAGCTATGTGGTATGGATAATTAAATTGCTGAAGTGGGAAAGTGATGTTGACTCAATGAAACATATTTAAATACAAGAAATATAACATCTTGGAAGCACAGATAGACTATATCTAAAACAGCATTTCCAAAACTGTGCACTGCAGCAACCTTTCTGGGGTGCCACCAGTGGCGTAGCCAGGGGGGTGCCAGGGGAGCAGCCGCTCCCCCAAATGGAGTTCTGCCAGCTCCAGCACCTATTTTTTTCTCAATGTGTTGCATTGAAAATGTGCGCCAGCGGAAGTCCACTCTCGCTCCCCCCCGCGTCGTCAACGTGGCTCCGCTTCTGGGTGCCATGGCAAATCCCGACCTCCCTCCCACCTGAACTGCTACTGCACACAGTAGTGCAGCAGCGGCAGAAAAAGAACAACAACAAAAAAACAAGTGCAGGACTGCAGCAGCCTTCAAGCATGTGCTGTCAGTTCTGCCACTCCTCTACTCCCGGAACTAAAAGTTGACGTCAGCGGGGGCAGAGGACCAGCAGAGCCGATAGCACATGCCTGGAGGCTGCAGTGGCCCCGCACTTGTTTTTTTTATTTTTTTCGTAGCCAATGGGGACAGGGAGTAGACGGGACTCAGAGGTGACTACTAAGGAGGTTGGATGAAAACAGGTGATGTGATGAAGTCAAAAAATTGAAGCCAATAGGTCAGTAGTCTCTGTTTCCATTCCCATTTTAAAAAAAGGCAAGCAAACCTATGAGCTGCTGTATCCAAGTTGTCATTCTTTATTGTTGGTAGCATTTTTTATTTATTCTCACTTATATTTTTAAACATGCGGGGCGTAGCCAGACAACAGATTTTGGGTGGGCATAGGCAAGAAGTGGGTGGGCACCAAGTGTTCTCCCCCCTCCTAAAAACCCCCACCACTAAAAAATATCTCAGCTGGCAGGAAAATGCTTCTTTCCACCTTGGCAGTCTGCAGCAGGCATGCGCTGAAAACTGAGCATGCGCAGGTGCCAGTACCGTGGAGAGTAGCGTCTCCGTTACCATCAGGGGGGAAGTCTTCAGCTGGCAGAGCTTGGGATCTCTACCAGCTACTGCTAAACGTGTGTTATTTGGAGGGGCTGGTTATAGGGACACCCTAGCACTGATATATTTGTGCAGATAAAAAGATTGAGACCTGTCTGGGGGGGGGGGAGGGACGGAGGTTGGGGGGTACCACAAAAAGTCGCTCAGGCACGGAGGGTGCCATGAACTGAAAAAGTTTGGGAACCACTGATCTAATGCATTAAAAAAAGTCAAAGTAAGACCAAATGACTGCCAGCATAGTTTAATGGAGAGGTGAAAGAGGCTACTGAAGTTAAAAAAAAAGAAATGCATCTTTTAAGAAATGAAAGGCAGGTCCAAATGTGAAGAACATGCACATACCTATAGATGTAAATCATCAATATGGCAGGTTTAGTGAAAGTGTCCCTTTCAAGTTAAATGCAATATGAAATATGTCTCCTAAGTGAAGTAAAAGTACTTCCGGCATAAAATACAGGGGAAACAACAAAACAAAAGGAAGAAAGGCCAGGCATTTCCCACAACACAGGCAGCCAATAGCCCACCTTTGTTTTGTTCACAATAATAAAGATCATGGTTTGTTATCCATCAAGCCCCATTTAAATGCAAGGCATGGTGTCAGACGTGCAGAAACAGCTCCTGAGGTGGGAAAAATTCCTGAATAAAGCAAGATGTGGTAGCTGTGTTAGTCCACTTTTAAAGGTAATCAATAGAAATTGAAATAAAATAAAAGAGAGAGAAAAAAATAAGATGATACCTTTTTTTATTGGACTAACAATACATTTTTTGATTACATTTCGAAGGTAGCCCTTCTTCCCCAGATCAGAATAGCAGCAGTGGCTATCTTCTACCCACTGAAGGCCACCAATTTTGGTAAGCCTGGGGTTTGGTAAGATTGAAGGCAGCATTTCTCCATGTACAGAATTGCCACTAAGCTGAATGCTGAGTAAGGGGAAGTCCAAGAACATTCCCTGATTTATGTTATGGGCTAGCAGGCAGAACAGACATTTAAGTCATTCACATTTACAGCTAAAAGCAGACAAGAACAATTATACTGTGCTGCTCGGGGAAATCTGATGATTATTTTATGCCAAAGAAAAACTTCATTCGGAAGAATCGGAGGCCTGGAGAGCTGGTGGAGCCTGTATGACAAAGTCTGGAAGCAGCAAGAACAAGACCAAAGAGGTAAAGAGAGCTCAGAAATATGCCAGAATCTTTCCACGTTTCAAAATTATGGCATTAAAGTCAAAATGACTCCCTGCTCAATCTCAGCTATGGTTAATAGTTCAGTCAGTTAGTCAGTCAAGAAAAAAAAAACAAAAAAACTTTCAGATACATTATCCAAATTCCTCCAGGATTGTAGTTCTTATACTACTTAAAAAAAAACATTCCAAATCCAAACAATATCCACTTTGTTAATTTATTCAAATTTAGGGAGAAGTTATCAACATGCAGTAAAAGGCGTGTTTTTTTTCTACCTCAGGTTGATTTAGAATGGTATCTCAGTAGTGCAAATTGGTAAATGAGTTACTCTGCTTGTGAACCACCTCACACAACAGTGTTATTCCAGTAGTTCAGGTGCATCAGGACTCAAAGTTGTGGTGTGATATTCCCAGAATGGAGCTTAAAGGGGCAAAGGGGCCAATCATATTTCCCACCCCCCATCATAAGCCCTCAGCCCCCATTCCTATTCCTCCTCACTGGATCAACACCCCAACCTCCTGATCACACTCTCCCCTACTATATCCATACCTTCTCACCCCAACCATGACTCCCCACCATAGCAACACCCCTCATCCACTGATCAAGACCCCTCTAAGCCCCCACCTCATTACTGAGGGCCTAAGGGCCCTGTATCCAGTGGTCCAGTGTACCTAGGGCAAGAGCAATCCCCTGTTGCTCCTGCCCAGCTGCTACTATCTCCAAAATGGTGCCCCTAGTGGTGTTCTGGTCTCAAGTATAAAACCACATATGCTTCCACCTTTTCCTATATCAGCACTCATTTGTGGAATACATTACCTAAATCTGTACAAACGGTTCAAGATCATCTGACTTTCAGGAAGTCTCTCAAGACCTACTTATTTGGGCAAGCTTACACTAAAGATCCCGTCCTGCCTCTGTGATTCCTGGACTCCAACTCCTTTAAAGATCTTGTGGACTTAACTACTTTCTCTTAATCCTGTACCTTTTTGCCCTTCGTATCACATTACATTTATTGTACTTTCCTGTTTATTAACTAAATGCTGTAAGCCACATTGAGCCTGCCAGTGGTGGGAAATTGTGGGGTATAAATGATATAAATAAATAAATAAACATCCTGAGACTACTGCTAGAGGTGCCATTTTGGAGACAGGGCCAGCAGAGCAGGTGCAACTGGGAATCACTCCTGCCTTAGGACCACTTGACTACCAGATACAGGGTCCTGAGACCCTCGATGATGGAGGGAAAGCCTTAGAGGAGTAGAGGGTGTTGCTCCACTGAGGGGGTTGTGGTTGGGTTGGGGGTGTTGATCCAGTGGGGAGGAGTGTGATCAGGTGATGGGGGTATTGCTTAAGTGGGAGGGAATGGGGTTTTGTGATTGTGAGGGGGGGTTTCTAATCAGCCCCTTGACTCCTTTATGGTTAGGCCCAGGAGCATCGAGCTGCAGTTTTGAGGCCTGATGCTCCCAGCAAGGCAAAATAACCCCAGATTTTCAGAGAGAGGGATGGAAAAGAAGAAACAATATTATAATGCCTTTGCATCATTCTATGGTGCGACCTCACCTTGCATGTAATTCTGGTTGTTGTATCTCAAAAAAAGATATAGCGGAATTACAAAATGAAGAATGAAGAGCAACCAAAATTATTAAGGGATTGGAACTCCTCTCATATATGGAAAGGCTTAAGAAGTTATTGACTTCAGTTTGGAAAAGAGGCAGCTGAGGCGGGATATGATAGAGGTCTACAAAATCTTGAGTGGTATAGAATGGGTAAAAATGAATCAATTGTTTATTCTTTCAAAAAGTACTACGACTACGAGACACTTAAGGAAGTTATATGGTAATAATTTTAAAACGAATAGAGAGAAATATCTTTTCACTCAATGAATAGTTAAGCTTGGGAACTCTTTACCAGAAGATGTGGTATCAGCGGTTAGCTTATCTGGGTTTATAAAAGGTTTTGACAAGTTCCTGGAGGAAAAGTACATAGAGGGGCATAATCGAACGGGGGGGCGCCCAAGTTTTCATGAGGGTGTCCTCACAGGACGGCCCCGTAAAGGGGCAGGGCAACCCATATTATCGAAACAAGATGGACGTCCATTTTTCTTTTCAATAATACAGTTGGGGACGCCCAAATCATGAAATTTAGGTCGACCTTAGAGATGGTCGTCCTTAGGTTGTTTTTGAGATGGTCGTCCCCGGTTTTCGGCGATAATGGAAACCAAGGGTGCCCATCTCAAAAACGACTAAATCCAAGCCATTTGGTCATGGGAGGAGCCAGCATTCGTAGTGCACTGGTCCCCCTCACATGCCAGGACACCAACCGGGCACCCTAGGGGGCACTGCAGTGGACTTCAGAAAAAGGTCCCAGGTGCATAGCTCCCTTTCCTTGGGTGTTGAGCCCCCCAAACCCCACAACTGTACACCACTACCATAGCCTTTGGGGATAAAGGGGGGCACCTATATGTGGCTATGTGGTGGGTTTTGGACGGCTCACATTTACTACCACAGGAGTAACAGTTAGGGGGGGATGGGCCTGAGTCCGCCTGCCTGAAATACACTGCACCCACTACAACTGCTCTAGGTACCTGTATACTGCTGCGATGGACCTGAGTATGGCATTTGAGGCTGGCATAGAGGCTGGTAAAAAAGTATTTTTAAAGATTTTTTTTTAGGGTGGGAGGGAGTTAGTGACCACTGCGGGAGTAAGGGGAGGTGATCCCCGATTCCCTCCGGTGGTCATCTGGTCAGTTCAGGCACCTTTTTGATGCTTGGTCGTGAAAAAAAATGGACCAAGTAAAGTCACCCAAATGTTCATCAGGGACGCCCTTGCTTTTTCCATTATCAGCCGAGGACGCCCATCTCTTAAGCACACCCTAGTCCCGCCTTCGCTACACTGCAAACACGCCCCCATGAACTTTGGTCGTCCCTGCGACAGAAAGCAGTTGAGGATGCCCAAAATCGGCTTTCGATTATGCCGATTTGGACGACCTTGCGAGAAGGGCGCCCATCTCCCGATTTGTGTCAGAAGACGGCCGCCCTTCTCTTTCGAAAATTCACCTGATAGTCTACTATTAAAATAGGAATGGGTAAGCCACTGCTGTCCCTGGGATTGGTATCATTGAATCTTGCTACTATTTGGGATTCTGCCAGATACTTGTGACTTGGATTGGCCACTGCAGGAAGCAGGA
Organism: Microcaecilia unicolor; assembly: GCF_901765095.1. NCBI lineage: Eukaryota > Metazoa > Chordata > Amphibia > Gymnophiona > Siphonopidae > Microcaecilia > Microcaecilia unicolor. Next base: position 284,507,179 of record NC_044031.1, read on the forward strand.
TACTAGGCTAGATGGACCATCGGTTTGCCCCAGTATGGCTATTCTTATGAAAACTGGCCATTTTCCAGCAGCAGTAAAAATGGCCTTAGTGTGCAGGAAAGACCTATATAAGGACCCCAAAGTGATTTAACCAAGCAGAAGGGGCTCCTGTCCAGTTAAATTGCTTGTATGGGGCTATCCACTGATATTCAATGGTTCTGACCTGGATTCTGTCACTGAATATCAGCACTAACCATTTAAGCCAAAACAGGCTATTCAGTGGGTGGTCTAGCGGTGCAGTCATTGCAGAGTGGGCACTTAACTGGTTACATGCCAATATTCAGCCCTTAACAGATTAAGAGCCCTGTTTACTAATGCACGTTAGCATTTTTAACACGCCTACAATTAGAACGTGCGCTAACCATGTAGGTGCCTATAGGGATATTGTAGGTGTGTACACAGTTAACGTACATAAGTACATAAGTTTTGCCATACTGGGAAAGACCAAAGGTCCATCAAGCCCAGCATCCTGTTTCCAATAGTGGCCAATCCAGCTCACAAATACCTGGCAAGATTCCAAAAAAGTACAAAATATTTTGTACTGCTTATCCCAGAAATAGTGGACTTTCCCCAAGTTCATTTAATAATGGTCTATGGACTTTTCCTTTAGGAAGCCATTCAACCCTTTTTTAAACTCCGCTAAGCTAACCACCTTTACCACATTCTCTGGCAACGAATTCCAGAGTTTAATTACACGTTGAGTGAAGAAACATTTTCTCCAATTCGTTTTAAATTTACTACATTGTAGCTTCATTGCATGCCCCCTAGTCCTAGTATTTTTGGAAAGTGTAAACAGTTGCTTCACAGCTACCCGTTCAACTCCACTCATTATTTTATAGACCTCTATCATATCTCCTCTCAGCCGCCTTTTCTCCATGCTGAAGAGCCCTAGCCGCTTTAGCCTATCATCATAGGGATGTCGTCCCATCCCCTTTATCATTTTCGTCGCCCTTCTCTGTACCTTCTCTAATTCCACTATATCTTTTTTGTACATGGTTAACCCGCGTATAACGCAGCTTAGTAAACAGGGCTCTAAATTAGCCGGTCAAATAGGACTGCTTAAATAGCAGTCCTCTCTTTGGCCAGTTTAACTTAACTGGCTAAGGCTGAATGTTGGCACCTAACTGATGTGGAGGGGCATGACATCTAAGTTGGACTTTGGACATTCTGGACTAGATTCTATATATGATGCCTAAAAAATAAGCAGTAAAATGAAATACGCCTAGGTGTATTCTATAAAGCATGCCTAAATTCAGGTGTGCTTTATAGAATCAGACTAAATTTCTTTGCAGTTTATAGAATACGCCAAGCACCCGTCAATGTGACTAAATTTAGTCATGTGCAGTTACGCGAAGTAAAGCTTGCTGTAAATGCCAACATCTATAACCATGCGCGTAGATTTTAGAAACTCCCACAACCCACCCATTCCACACCCATGGTCACGCCCCCTTTTCAACTATGCTACTTAGAATTTACGTACATCACATTATAGAGTACACTTAGACAGTTCTGCGCAAAAATTCTAATTAATGACAATGTCAATATTAGCTTGTTAATTGGCTTGTTAACTAATTAAGTTGTATGCACAAATCCAGAATGCGACTGGATTTGCGCACGCAACTTAAGTCGTGCTATATAGAATCCCGGGGTTTTCACTAAACATCCCAGATCCGAATAGGAAACATAGACATTGTTGAAACAACAAAATATTTTATCTTTATTTTTTCAAAAATGGCCACATGCAAGATGTTTTGGTGATCTATCCAGCTTATTTTCGAAATAGAAAGATGCCCATATTTCAACCCAAATCGGGAGATGGGCGTCCGTTTCCCGTGGGCGCCCAAATCGGTATAATCAAAACCCGATTTTTGGCGTCCTGAACTGCAATCCATCACGGAGACCAACAAAGATCACGGGGGCGTGTTGTAGGCGTGGCGAAGGCGGGACTGGGGAGTGGTTATCGGCCGAGGAGAGATGGGCGTCTTTAGCTGATAATCGAAACAAGAAGGGCGTTTTTGATGAGAATTTAGTCCGTTTTATTTGGACCCTTTTTTTCAGGTCCAAGTCCCAAAAAAGTGCCCCAACTGACCAGATGACCACCAGAGGGAATCGGGGATCACCTCCCCTGACTCCCCCAGTGGTCACTAACCCCCTCCCACCAAAAAAAAAACACTTTAAAAACTTTTTTGACAGCCTGTATGCCAGCCTCAAATGCCGTACCCACCTCCATGACAGCAAATGTGTTCTATCCTGTGACAGCCTTTCCCTGGTTATGATGTGGGTCTCAGGTGAGTGTGACACCTTTTCTGTTAAGGGCACTGCAGAGTCATATCAGCAATGCATTGTGGTGGGTGTAGAGTATTGGGCTCCGAGATTCCACTAGCTTGTGCTAAATGCTCATGATGTTGGTAGTTGGTAGGCTCTACTCCCATGGTGCTTTTCCCTCTGCTTTCTGGGTCAGAGTGTGCCCTGTTTTGTTTCCAGTAGTCCATGAGGTAGTGGCCATTTGTGAAAGACACTTTTAGATCCCTTTCATATGTTAGCCACGTTACAGCACTCCGTTCTTACCTTGAATTTTGCTGAAAGAGGGCATTGTACACCATTCTGCCAGCTCGGACCTACTGCTAATCTCAGTACCAGGGAGACTCGTTGCCAGTGGGGCACAACCTCTGATCTGCAGTTAACTGTGAGTAAACGCGGTTATTCAAATAAAGGACGTTTTCAGCGAGATTAGTCTTCAGGTGTGAACTGCTGTGCCAAGGTTATACGTATAGCAGCAACAAGTCCTGTCCCTGGAGCACTTTTAGTGGGTACTGCAGTGCACTTCAGGCAGGCAGACCCAGGCCCATCCCCCCCCACACCTGTAACACTTGTGGTGGTAAATGGGAGGCATCTAAAACCCACTGTACCCACATGTAGTTGCCCCCTTCACCCCTAAGAGCTATGGTAGTGTTGTACATTTGTCCCTCCCACGACCAAATGGCTTGGATTAGGACATTTCTGAGCTGGGCGTTTTTTTAGTTTCCATTATCGCTAAAAAAAAAAACGCCCATCTCAGAAAAGACCAAATCCATGGCATTTGGTCCGTCCAAACCGTATTTTCAAAACGAAAGATGGATGCCCATCTTTTTCGAAAATACGGTCTGTCCCGCCTCTTCACATACCCGTTTTCGGACATAGACGCCCATGGAGATGGGCGTTTGCGTTCGATTATGCCCTTCCACGTGTTTGTTTTTGGTCCATTTTCAAAAAAAAAATGTCCAAGTGAAAAATGCATAAAATCAAGCCATCGGGATGTAGGAGAAGCCAGCATTCTTAGTAGACTGTGTACTTCATATAAAAGCTCCAAGGTACACATCTTACTGTTGCGCACTACAATAGCCCTTATGGGTGAAGGAGTCAACTATATGTGGGTACAGTAGGTTTCTGGTGTGTGGGGAAGGGCTCATGCTTTTCACCACAAGTATAACAGGTAGCATGGGATATGGTCCTGAGTCCTCCTCTCTACAGTGAACTGCACCGACCACTACACTACTTCAGGTACCTGTTTGCTGCTGCTCTAATAGAACTGGCTATAACATCTGAAGCTGTCAAAGAGGCTGGTATGTACTGTTTTTAATAACATCTTTGGGGAGTGGAAGGGGGTCAGTGACTACTGGGGAGTAAGGGGGGGTCATCCCTGATTCCCTCCAGTGGTCATCTGGTCATTTAAGGCACTTTTTTGTGACTCATTCATTCTAAAAACAGGCCTAGACCAAAAAATTAAAGTTGTAGCCCTAGATGTCTGTAAAATGTGTTAGGAACGCCCTAATCCCACCTCCAACATGCCCCCGAATAAACGTCTGCAAAATAGGTTTTGAAAATACCGATTTGGCCGTTGTAGAAGAAATTCATCCAAATGCTGCTTTATGACACTTTTTGGATGTTTTTCTCTTTCAAAAATGAGCTCCTAAGATGTCTGCACATATCCATATATTCAATGCTGGTGATTGGACATGGCCCAGCATTGAATATCCAGGTTTAAAGCCGCAGGCAGCAAAAGAATTATTGACCGATACCTGCTGAATATTTAGCCCTTAATTTCTAGACATAAAAATCCAGCCTCTCATAGATGATTCCTACTGTGGTGCAAAACTTCAGGAAAACTTTCCGTGACTGATGATCTGAACTATAAACAAACCACTTGCTGAGACTGAACAGCGAGTCATTTTGACTTGAATTCCATAACTATGAAAAGTGGAAAAATTCTGGCATATTTCTGACATCTATTTTCATTCTCTTAAAAGAAGAAGATGGGAGGGATAGCATGCTTGTGGGAAGATGGTGAAGAATTGAAGGAGTTATATTAAATATTCTGTTAGTTCTGAGCAATATTTGCAGTGGTGTTTATGCCCTTGAAGGTTCGCTTTCTTCCAAACTGACTTTGTAATAAGTTGAATGTTTATAACACAAGATTCTGCTCTGATTATCTTTTCAATAAAAATACTGAACATAAGAGAAATTTATTTCCATTGCTCAATTTATGTTAAATATGTTACTTTTTTTTAGTTAATGAAAAAAAATGTAAAAAAAACAAAACAAAACCTTTTGAAGCAATTAAGTTTTTGCAGTTTATGATTTTTTTGTGTAAATTCTTTGCATTTATGTAATTTTATTTCAGTTTTCTTAACTATTTGCACATGAGGTGATTCTATAAAGTAGGCACTAACATTCATGCACCTGTAATGGCACCCAGTCATAATAGCCCTGACAAAAAAGCCCTGACAAAATAGCCTTGTAAAACCCTAACGAAATAGCCCATGACAAAATGGCCCCTCCTACAAAACAACCCTTGACAAAATAACCTGTACACAAAATAGCCCACTTAACAAAACAGCCCCTAAGAAAAATAACACATCACAAAAAATATAATAAACTACAACTGAAAACTTCACTGATAAAGACTCCTACCAGCATTCAATTGCATAAAGCATATATAAATAAACAAAATTATATAGCTACAAACTGGTATTCATGATCTATTCTGCTATTTAAAGATACTATTCTTCCATCAACATGCTAATTAAAAAAAATACAAAAACAATATTGTCATCATTTTCATAGTCTTACTAACCTTATCCTGTTTGGCAAGGTAAGATTATGAGGGAAAAATGCAGTCCCATATTCTTGGCAGCCTGATTGGACCCTTTTGTCATGCGACTAATTTGTCAAGGGTTATATTGCGGGCAGGCCGTTTTGACAGTGGCTGTTACTGTATGTCAGGGACTATTATGTCGGGAGCTTTTTTCTGTTTGGAGCTTTTTTATCGGGTCCATTTTATCGGGGCTATTTTGACCAGGTACCACCTGTAACAGGTACCGCCTAATAGTCTAAACATTTACACATGTATAAATGTGCACATACACACATAAATGCAAAATACAACTATGCACATATCTTTAACATATAGTGGGCATATACATGAGCTGAGTTTGGATGGAGTATGGGCAGGGTGCACAGTTATATGCATAACTTAAAAAATACTGTATGTTATGTGCATATATCTGGAACTTAGGCACACACACTTGCACCAGCTATTAAGGTATTATATTATAAAGGAACGTAGGCACCTACTTTCCTTTACAGAACATGCATCAGTCAGGTGCTCTCTGGCTGCCTATCAGGCTCATTTTCAAAAGAGAAAATGTCCAAAAAGTGACTTTTTAAGTCTGCATTTGGATGTTTATCTCACAAAGAGGTCCAAATCAGAAGACTTAGATGTCTTTCAGCTATAATGAAACAAAACAAAAATGTTCAAGGCTAAAACTTAGACATTTTGAGCTAGACCTGTTTGTATAAAAAAAAAAATAGCTGCATTGGGAATTGAACCCACTTCCCCAAGATCAAGGTCTGCTATACTGGCCACTAGGCTGTTCCCCTACTCCACGCAAGAGGTGCCCCAAATAATTAGATGACCACTGGAGGGAATAGAGGAGCACCTCCCCTTACTCCCCCAAATCACAAAACATTTTTCCAAACAGCACTTTTTTGTAGAAAATGACCTTTCCTGTTCTGATTTTGGAAGTTTTCAAAAAAAAAAAAAAAAACTTCTAAATTCAGACTTAGATGTCATATCCAAAAATGCCCCTTGTACATTTGACTTGCCCAAAGTCACAAGGAGCAGCAGTGGGAATTGAACCCATCTTGCCAGAATCAAAGCCCGCTGCACTAACCATTAAGCCACTCCAACTCTGTTTTGGACAACTTGCATTTGGAATTCTTTTGTTTGAAAATGGACCAAAAAAAAGGGCTTCCAAATCACAAGACGTCCATAGCATTTTCGACCACAAAAACTAGACGTCTATCTTTTTCGAAAATTACCTTCTTTCCTGTTCAGAATTTGGACGCTTTTGTAAAACGTCCAAATTCTGATTTAGATGTTCTATTGAAAATGCCCCTCTATATGTAATCGCACAGTTATGGAATTACCCCACAGAGCTTTGGATATTTATTTTAGGGTTTGTTGTTGTTTATGTGTGTCTTGTAGACTTGAGCATCCTGTCCACCTTAGATTTCTGTACTGATACAAAACATTACTACTAAAGAAGGATATATAAAATATTTCCATTCAATTGGGCATTCATGTACAAAAAAGAAAAAAAAACAACATCTCAAAAGCGGCACAAATCAGCAGATGGTTACAAAAACATCTGGAAAATAGCGACTTTCAAAACAAACAGATGACTTTCCAGTTCAAAAATTGCTATGGTCAGGATGAGAATTTTAGACATTTTCAGCAAAACTTCTACAATTAGACTTGGACGTCATATGAAAAATGCCCCTCCAAGCATGTCTCCCAAAAGATTTTAAAACCTACCCACAATGCAGTAAGGAAGTACTGTAAATAAAAAAAGCTTGTTAATGGTAAGACAATAATGCAGTACAACTGTAGCACACTAGCAGGGTAGGATAACTCTAGATCAAATTCTATGCCTGCTATACATGTGTCATTTTATATGTACTCGATATCCACACCCTCTTGCTGAGTTGGCTGACTTCAGTCTTCAAGAGCCATCATTTCTCATAGTAAATGCCCACTAAGTAGGGGCATTTTCGAGGAGGGTCCCACTCCCACTCTCCCCTCCTTACAGAAAAAAAAATGGTCTCCTTTCTGCTTTTCAATCAAGAAATCATTTTTCTCTGTCCTCGGAGGGTACTCTCTTTGGTTCTCATTAAACAATTTCACATGATACATTTATTTCCAAAACAAATATCAACATTTCTTTTCTCTTTAGTAGCACAGAATTCTTCCAGCATCAATCCTTATAACATTATTCTTTATAATGTTCAAATATAACATTGGAGGCAGTGTCCCTTTACTCCCCCCATCAACACCGTCATTCAAAACATTCTGGTACAAGTCCAATACTTACTTCTCTAAAACCATACCACTTAATTTTGTTTTCTTCTTTATTGCCCCACCCAGCCGAGTGCAGGTCACTCTATGTGACTGGCTAGCATGGTACTGGTACATCACTTCACTAAAGATGCTTCCTAATGGACCTCCCAATCTGCTGATCCAACCACTGGGAGAATTCCAGTGGGAACAACTGCCATATTTAAGCGCATTCTCTCCTGCCCAACTCTGCCCCAGATATTACTCACAGTTCCTCGGGCCTGGCTATGCCCTGGTCTCTCCACGCGGCTCATCCTTGAGGCAGGTATGCTTCGCAGAGTTTGGGCTGTTCTTTAAATGTCTCTATATTGCTGCAATACTATTCAGATGTTTATCAACATAGTCTTTTAAACACAGCCTCTTCTTCCAGAGAAATTTCCTCCTTCAGTCCCATGCTAGGGCACCAGTTTATGTATTCCCAGGCACACCTCCTCCAGCTCAGCTCTTCACCCCGGGGTTTCGCTCACACTCCCGGGGGCCGGGGTCACACAGACAGATTTTTTCTTTTTTATTTCTTTATTTATGGTGTTTTCATAATTATCAACATTAAACAGTTTTACTTTCACAAAGTACATAACTTTTGGGATGATTGCATGTTACAATGCTTTATCTATTCCACTTTAAACATCCTTAAGCTAACCCCCCATTCCCCTCCTCCCCTCCCCTCCCTTTCCCCCCCCCCCCCACCCCCTATCCGCAGTCTTTATGTCCTTGTATGTTCACTGATGATGCTGACCAACTGAGATATGCTTCCCAAATCTTGTGGTGTTGGGCCATTCGTCCTTTATTCATAGCTGTGAGCTTGGACATCAAGTGTATGTATTTCAATTTTTCCTGAACCCTTGAGATGCCCGGCAGGTTGGGTTTTTTCCATTCCGCCGCCAGTACCAATTTACCTGCCACAAACACATGCGTGGCAAACCGATGCACATGTGGCTGAACTGCTGGTGGTTTAAAGTGAAGTAAGCAATATTCTGCCTTTTGTTCAAAGTGTGTGGCAGTCACTAGATTTATGTAGTCCACAATAGTCCTCCAGTATCTTTGTGCATGTATACAAGACCACCACACATGATACATATCACCCTCACATCCACATTCCCTCCAACATTGGGAGGAGCCTGACCCAAACATCTTAACTAAGCGACTTGGGGTTTGGTACCAGCCATATAGTATTTTATGCCCATTCTCAATCATGGTGCTAGAAATTGATACTCTAAGTAAGGATTTGATCGCCCTTTTCCATTGTGCTGGCTCAAACATAGTACCTATTGCTATCTCCCACTTATGTGTATATCGTTCTACCGGGTTTTCTCGGGCCATGAGTGCTTTATATATTCTAGATATACCTCCCTTATTCCCCCCGCTGGTCATTCCTTTTTCAAGTTGTGTCTCGGTCAGCTCAAGTTCTTCTCTCGCTTTACATTTAATAAAGTTCTGTACCTGATGGTAATGAAAGGCCTGTATGGGAGATAGTCCATGTTCCTGGCATAAGTGTGAATATGAGGGGATCTCTCCCTCCTCGCACATCTGTCCTAATGCATACAATCCCATTTCTTCCCAATCTTTATATACACTGTTTGCAGTTCCTGGACCAAATTGAGGTGCATATCTGAGATATGTATGTTTGAAGTATTTGCGTTCGGGGAAAAATTGTTCTCTAACCCTGTCCCATACCTTCAATGGCCCCTGCAGCAGGGGGGGACTTCTCTTGATCAGGCCTCGCAAAGTGTACCTTGGTAGCCATGGTATAGCTTTCAATGGGTATGGTTCTAGCCAGCTTTGTTCTATATCTGTCCATATTTTCCCTGTGTTTTGAGACCAGATTGCTAGAATTCGTAGGTGAGCTGCCCTATAATAGTCCTGAAAGGAGGGAACCCCCATGCCCCCCCTATCTCGAAATTGGTACATCATTTCCCGCCTTACTCGGGGTGGTCTTTTTTTCCAGATGAATGAGAATATTCTACCCTGCAGACCCCGGAAAAAGGAGTCCGGTATCTCGATTGGGAGGGCCGTAAATAGGTACAGCAATTTCGGGAGTATTATCATCTTTATGGCATTCACTCTGCCCACCCATGATATAGTTAATCCCTCCCACCGTTCTAGTTCCCGGAAGAGTTCCCGCACCTTACTCGGATAATTATACTCAAATATTTCTTCCATCTGGCGTGGTATATTGACCCCGAGGTATCTAATATACTTGGTTGCCCATCTACATATGGATATTGTATCCTTAGTATATCTAAAGAGGTTTTAGGTAGATTTATATCAAGTGCCTCGGACTTCTCGAAATTAATCTTGAAGCCCGATAGCTCTCCATATGTCTGAATTACATCCTCTAGCACTGGGAACGCAGTCAGGGGGTCCTTCAGAAGAAGCAGAATATCGTCTGCAAAGAGTAGTATCTTTGTTTCGATGCCCCCTCCCACTAGGCCCCGTATTCCAGGATGAGCTCGTATCTTTATTGCCAGTGGCTCCATTACTAGAGCAAATAGTAGGGGCGACAATGCGCACCCCTGTCTAGTGCCTCTATACAGGGGGAAAGGGCTAGTCAATATGCCATTAACCCGCACAGCTGCACTGGGTGTTTTATATATTAAATGTATCCATTCCGCAAAACGCCCTCCCACCCCCATCTCTTGTAATATTGCGAATAAGAATGGCCAGCTGACCCGGTCAAAGGCCTTCTCCGCATCTAACGATAATATGCAAAGAGGTGATTGAAGTGCTCGAGCCCCTTGGATAACCTGTAAGGCCCTCCTGATATTATCAAATGTTTGTCGGTCTTGCACGAAACCTGCCTGGTCTTCATGAATAAGTTGTGGGAGATATTTCTGCAGCCTAGTGGCCATAATTTTGGAGAATATTTTGTAGTCTACTCCTAGTAAGGAGATGGGTCTGTAAGAGCTGCATTGCTGTGGGTCTTTGCCTTGTTTATGGAGAACCGTGATCGTAGCCAGGTTCCATGTCGGTGGGAGGCCTGTGGTTTCGTTCAGGGAATTAAATACCCGTACCAATAAGGGGGCCAAATATTTTCCAAACGTTTTATAAAATTTATTTGTATACCCATCTGGCCCTGGTGCTTTATGAATGGCGAGCCCCTTGATCGTTAGTTCTACCTCTTCTAGTGTTATGGGTTTCCCTAATATTTGATTTGCTGATTCTGGGAGTCGTGGGAGATCTACACTTGTTAGATAAGCCCTAATTTCTTCTGTTCCACTGCTCCCCTCGGTGCTATATAAGTGTTGGTAATAATTGCTAAAAGCCGTATCTAGAAATTCTGATTCAGTGTGTATCTTTCCCTCTGCGTCTCTAAGGCCACTTACCATATTTCTGCTAGTGTGTTGAGCTAGTTTGTGAGCCAGTAGTCTGCTGGGTTTATTCCCAAATTCGAAATATGATTGACGCACCCTCTGCAGTTTTTCTGCTATATCTGCTAGCTCTAGTTCCTGTATCTGCGTGCGGATGTTATGCGCCTGCCCCCTAAGTTCCTGTTGGTTCTGCTCATTTCCCTCCTGAATTAACTGCTCAGTCTGAGTAAGTAACTGGCGCAGTTCAGTTTCTTTAGCACATCTTTCCCTCCATCTCTTAGATCGCAGAGCTATCAAGTGTCCTCTTATCACCGCTTTAAATCCCTCCCACAGCACTGTTGGGGAGACCTCCTCATTATCATTGAACTTGATATATTCCTGGATTTTCGCCTCTATCTGGGATATATTAGATGGATCTGCCAATAGGGCGTCATCCAGGCGCCACTGCCGTGTCTTCTTACCAGGAACTGGCTCCCTGATTGTGAGTGTCACCGGTGAGTGATCCGACCAAGTATGGGGAAGTATAGATTGCGCACCTATTGAACCCAGCAGGGAGGTATCCCCCAGCCACATATCTATTCTGGAGGACGACTGATGTGTTATAGAATGGCATGTATATGCTCGCTGAGCGGGGTTATCTTTTCGCCAGTAATCTACAAGCTGCCAGCGTGTTATAAACTCATGTAGTTTTCGCCTATCCTGTTTGGCATAGCTTGCCTTACTTGCTGTGTTATCTAATAGAGGATTCAGGGTAAGGTTAAAGTCGCCTCCCACCAATAAAGTTCCCTCAACATGTCTGGTGAGGGTCTGGTCTACCTTTTGGAGAAAGTCCCCCTGATTTGTGTTGGGGCAGTACACATTCACTAGTGTATATGTTCTATCCCCCAGTGCAACTACTATCAGCAGGTATCTCCCCTCTTTATCTTTTATAACCTTTTTTATTTCCCAGGGCTTACCACTACAGAATGCCACCAGTACCCCCTTGCTTTTTGTATTGTCTGTATTCGAGGCAAAATGGATGGTAGGGTATTTCTTGTTGGTGCATAGGTATTCATATCTAGGTTTGAGGTGAGTCTCCTGTATCAATCCTATGTCTACCCCAAGTCGCTTTAGTTCACGAAACAGAAGCTGCCGTTTTCTGGGTATATTCAGCCCCCTGACATTCAACAGCATACATTTAATATCCCCCATTAAGATTTATCACAAAATTTTACGCCCCTCCACCATATTTTAATTTGGCCAACAGCATCTTCCATACCCCTTACTTGCTCCACATTTAGACTGCTTTTGTTCCCTACTATCCCCTCAATAGCCTCCCCTCTCCCCCCTCCCATCCTCCCCCCGTACAATCTAGGCATCACTTTACAACCTACTCGTGTGCCTACTCAGAGGAAGGAACAGCCGGCGCTTCCTCGGGGCCCCGCCGCAACAACATTTTTGAAACTACCTCACGTCCAACGCTGGGATAGTAGTCCACATTATCAACTTCAACTTCAACAACAACTTTAGAGTTATTAATTTTTCCTGTAGCCTGTCCTTTTCCTCCTCAGGTGATCTGTGATGCGGAGTGCTGGCGCTGTAGTCTTTTCGGTCCTTTCCCTGCTCTCTGCCATTTCGGCGGGATAGCTCTAGTATGGGGTCTTTCTCCCGGGCCTGCTTCTCGCCGCTCCTCCAACTCAGCCGTTTCCGGGCAGATTACTCTGGCTTCTGCGAGTGACCGGATTTGGTGCATTTTTCCATCTTTATAAAATACCAGGGCAAAAGGATGCCTCCATCTGTACTGTATTTTAAGTTCTCTGAGGTGTCTCGTGAAGGGTCTCAGATCTCCTCTCCGTCGCAGCGTCGCCGCTGCTAGGTCTTGATATATTTCAATATTGTAAGAGTCCCATTTGAGGTCCTGTGTCTGTCGCGCCAGTTTTAGTATTTGTTCTTTTAATTTATAGCTTGTGAAGCAGGCTATAATATCTTTGGGTTTGTTGCCTCGTGTCGGTCCCAACGCCCTTTGTGCTCTTTCAAGTTGCACTGTCACAGTTTCCTTCGTAGCTCCGCTCTTGGTGAATAATTCTTGCACAATTTGCTGTATTACTTGCTCGCTATCCTGATAAAGTGGAGTTTCAGGCAAACCTCGGAATCGCAAATTGCTACGGCGACCTCGATTCTCTAGGTCTTCTATTTTATCCTGTAGCAGTTGTTGGTCTCCCCGCAGTTCAACGATGGTCTGATCCAGCGAGCTCAGGGCCTCACCGTGGACATCTATTTGTGTCTCCGTTTCTTCCAGCCGGGCTCCCAGCTCCCTGATCTCACTTCTTAAATCGGAGCCCATCTTTGCCACCTCTGTACGGAGTGCTTTAAGTTCAGCACTAATACTCTGCAGCCATACTTGCAAGCCAGGTTGCTCCTCCTCTGCGGGGTCACCCATCGCCTGCTGTTCCGCTTGTAGCCCCTGTGTTTTGGGCTTGTCCGTGGTCACTGACTCTCTCCCTTTTCGGGCGTCCGCCATTTTGTTTTTCGGCGTTGCCGCGATTCCCGCGAACGCGAATCTTGAAAGATCAGCTGTTGTCCGACAATAAGTCATAGACCAACGAAGCGCCGTTGCCCAGGGTAATGTTGTTGTTATTTTTAGCGCCCCAGCGTTGTCTTAAATCTCAACTTTATTCGTTTTTGCCGCGAGGCCACCGGAGCTATCAGTTCAAGCGTCCATGCTGTTGGTGACGTCACTTCCTCCCCACAGACAGATTTTTTCTTCTCTGCCACACACACAGAGCTCTCACTGGCAGGGGTCACATGAGCTGGGCTTAGGCCAGGGCCAGACTTACTCTGGTAGGCCGAAGGTACACTTTCTGGACACTCATGCAATAACCAGACAAGAGTCTCCATTGCAATAAACTTCAACTTGAAAAGCAATTGATAACTCTGATGTCTTTGTCTGTACAATTCAGGGTCTTTCAGGGTGATCAGCACAGCTCAAACATGTTCTCCAATACAGTCACAGCATATAAACCACAGTTCAGTTCTATCACAAAATCTCCTCTATTTGGAACCAGAACAAGGTACTTAACATTTTCCTCATGATCAAATTCTCAGTCCATGGTCGTCTCCAGGCTAAACTATTTTAAGTCTCCTCAGTTTTATTTTAAACTCCTCTGGTCTACTGTCTTGAAACTAGAGTAGGGTAACTAGCCATTCTAGGTCTCTGTCAGCCTTTCAGCTTCAACACATTACATCTTTGGTTTGCAGCAGAGAGAATAGCATACAGGTGAGTCACACTAATCTCTTGCAATCCTCTGTCCCATCCTGGAACAAGATCCAGTCATAAGTGTAATGTAAGTCCTTCCAGAAGTCAGGCATGCCTGCTCCAACTTCTCCTACCTGGGGCTTATTGTCCCTCAGGCACTCCTTCTTGGTTCCCTCGTTGAGAACATTATTGCAGAAACCTTATGCCCTGTGCAAAGGCCTCCAAACACCACGATTACAAATTTCTCCTGCTTTAGTACCCAGGACTTCTCCCTCGGTGCTATGGGTTTCAGTTGGGGTGGGCTACCAAAGACCAGAATTTTCTGTAAGTCCTAGGGCTGCGCTTTATTCTAATTTCCCCACCAGGCTGTCAATTGCAGCTCTCTCACATTCTAGTGACCTCCCTGAAAAACCTCTCTCCCATCCACTGAGCAGAGGCATTTTCAGGGGTGGGTCACATATACAATTAACTATGCTCTTTTAATTAAAAACTCATTGTGAACAACTGGACAGCCTGAAAGCCCAGCCTGTATGTGGCTTGCAATGGACAGTGTTGCCTATTCCTGCTGTATAGAGTTGCCACCTCAGCCATGTCAACATGAATAGGCTGATCCAGACCTGGTTTGGCCCCCTTTGGTAGACTTGGATAGGGTGGCAAACATATGCCTCATAAGCAGACTAAGTCCTTACATTGCAAGGATATTCCAAGTAACACAGAATGGCAGCTTGCCACCACAAAAGAGAAGTATGTGTGGCAAGTCATCACTCCTCTTGCCTAGCCTCATGTAATGTTTTCTACAGTTGACTAGGAGGTAAAAACAGGAGCTTTTCAAGATTAGTACAGCTGACCTTAAGTTCTAAAAATGCTGGCATAGTGCCAGATCTGATTTTTCAGTGGGCCTGAAGTAAACTTTGCTGGACATAAGGTAGTGCCAAGGTTGACACCACCTCCAGTTCTCCTCTCATTGAACTGTGTTGCCATGCTGACTGGATGGGCCCAATTCCAAAGTGGAAGGACCATGACTCATCCAAGCCCACCCATGGCTATTCCCATGACTCAGGTGGAAGGACTGTGGCAATTGTTAGAGGAGAGAGAGAGAGAGAGAGAGAGAGAGAAGTTGAAGGATTAAAGAAAAAACAAAATTTCCATCTCCCACTCTCAGATCCCTCCTCCCACTAATCTACTCTAATCTCAGGATAACAAGAACTCAAATGTTTGTAGATATACTTCATTCTTGTTCCCGTTCCCATTTCCATCACTGCTGAATCAGGACTCGAAACCTCAGCAGCTTCTCCCATGTTCCCATATTTAGGATAATGAACCCTCTTGGAAGAAGGCAGCAGTGATTTCCAAAGCGGAAGGAGGACTAGGATGCAGCAATGAAGTTAGGAGGGAGAGGGAGCGGGAATAGTAGTGAATCCTGGGATTTTGTTTAATTATAGTTTGGTAGGTGAACTTGGACCTCGGATCCTTGTACCACTGCTATTGCTGCTTCTGATTTTTCCATTCTTGTTAGCAGCAAAAGGTATGGTGTTACATCTGAAGAAAAGGAGGACATAGTGCCAGAAAATCCCATCTCTCTCCCTTCTTCATGTCTTACCAAAACAATAAGTATGCCCCTGGAAACAGCATCAGTTGAGGAGATATTTTGGACAGGCTATAACGTATAATCAATGCTTCATTATACAAGGGCTCATTTCCCTGTTTGCTGAAAAATGCAGTGGTAAAACCATTATTGGAAAAAAGCCTATAGATTCTCAAGAAGTGACAAATTAATGGCCCACAGCAAGCCCTCCTTTTTCCAAGAATGTAATTGAAAAAGTGGTAGCTGACAAATTGTTGGGTACTTTAGATTCAGAGAGTCTACTGGCAACTTCTGGCAGGCTTCCGACAGTACGCCATGGAACCAAGTCAGTGTTGTCCCTACTAGATGATGTTTCACATAGTAACATAGGGGTCCTTTTACAAAGGTACAATAGCGTTTTTTAGCACACGCTAAAAATAAACATGTGCTAAATGCTAGAGATGCCCATATATTCCTTTGGGAGTCTGTATCATTTAGCATGCACTAAAAATGCTAATGCATCTTTGTAAAAGACCCCCATAGTGAATGACAGCAGATAAAGACTAGTATGGTCATCCATCAAGCCTGCCCAGAAAGTTAGCCAGGGTTGCACATGCAAGTTATCCCCCTCTAAGCTCTCTCTCTCTCTCTCTCTCTCTCTCTCTCTGTCTCTTTATTTTCTTTTATTTGTGTGACTTATGTTTTACTTTGCATGGAAATAATCTATACTTTTGTTTCACTGTCTTCCCTTAGAGCAGTGATTCCCAAACCTGGTCCTGGAGGCACCCCAAGCAGTCAGGTTTTGAGGATATCCACAATGAATATTCATGAGAGAGGTTTGCATGCAGTGGAGGCAGTGCAGGTAAATCTCTCTCATGAATATTCATTACAGATATCTTGAAAACCTGACTGGTTGGGGTGCCTCCAGGACCAGGTGTGGGAACCACTGCCTTAGAGGAATCCTCTGAATTTTCATCCCTACCACTTCCCGTGGAAGAGCATTCCAGGCATCTACTACCCTCTCTTTGAAAAAGTATTTTCTAGAGTGATCAAGGCAGGGGCGTATCTGCGTGGGGCCACAGGGGCCTGGGCCCCCGCAGATTTCACCCTGGACCCCCCTACCGCCGTTAACCCTCCCCCGCCTAACGCCGTCAACCCTTTCCCCGCCTACCGCCGTCACCTACCCCCGAGGTCTGCTTCCTCCTGCCGGTTTTTAAAAATATTACTTCAGCTGGCGGGGGACCCCAACCCCCGCCAGTCCAGCCGAGGTCTTGTTTGAGTTCTTCATCCTCATGCTCTGAAAGCTGCATCCCTTCAAGTTGGACGGAGTTTGACGTCGCAGCGCGTTGTACGTGCAGGATGTCAACGTGCTGCGACGTCAGACTCCGTCCAACTGAAAGGGATGCAGCTTTCAGAGCACGAGGATGAAGAACTCAAACAAGACCTCGGCTGGGCTGGCGGGGGTTGGGGTCCCCCGCCAGCTGAAGTAATATTTTTAAAAACCGGCAGGAGGAAGCAGACCTCGGGGGTAGGTGACGGCGGTAGGCGGGGAAAGGGTTGACGGCGTTAGGCGGGGGAGGGTTAACGGCGGTAGGAGGGGGCGGCGCTGGGGGGGGCTATAATGTGCCACCTCACTCTAGCCCCTGCCCCCCCTACCGCCGAACCTCAGATACGCCCCTGGATCAAGGAGGTTGTATACTGTCATTCTTAATTCATTTTACTGCTGCATCTAATGCAGTCCTGGTTTATTGTCCCAATGGCTATGTGAGACATCAATTTGAGGGATGATACTGAAATGGCTATCATTTTATTTGAATAATAGACCCAAACAGGTGGTTTTAGGGCCACATAAATCACAGGGATGAGATTATGGCGTGTTCCACAAAGATCAATATTGTTACTGATCCTAATACTTATATACAGCCATAGTGTAATGTACTCTGACAAAAAAAGTTTAGATTTTAGCTTTATACAGATGACATTCATATTGTATGTCCAATTTCTGAGAACAGAAAGGCCAATTAAAAACATAACAAGAATAGCCATACTGGGTCAGACCAATGGTCCATCTTGCCCAGTAACCTGTTTCCAACAGTGGCAAATCCAGGTCAGAAGTAACTGGCAGAAACTCAAATAGCAGCAACATTCCATGCTACCAATCCCAGGGCAAGCAGTGGCTTCCCCATGTCTATCTCAATAGCAGACTGTGGACTTTTCTTCCAGGAACTTATCCAAACCTTTTTTTAAACCCAGATACACTAACTACCAATACATCATCCAACAACAAGTTCCAGAGCTTAACTATTCTTTGAATGAAGACATATTTCCCCTATTTGTTTTAAACGTATTTCCATGTAATTTCATTGAGTGTCCCCTGGTCTTTGTACTTTATGAAAGACAGAAAAATCAATTCTTTTTTGAGATACTGTGACCAACGCAATTGGAAATTTTTTCTTTAAGCTACGCAGACCATATATTTGTATAATGCTCAAGATCGAGTTCTTTGGAAGATACTATAAACAATGTTCAATGTTAGATTACTGAGGTAGAAACTTGGGCAAAACATAATTTTTTAAAACTGAATTCCCAAAAAACTACATTGTTATGGTTCGGAGGTCAATTTCAGGAAGCCACTATGGTTAGTGTTTTAAATTCTGGAGCTACTCTTAAATTTGATGATAAATAAAGGGTACTTGGAACTATCTTGGACTCTACCTAGCATTTGAACATCATATAAATGCTCAAGTTAAAATAATATTTTGTGAATTGTGCCATCTTAGATCTACTGTATTAGATCTTTTCTAAGCCCTATCAATTTTAGAATTATAGTAATACAGTTTTGCTCCCCAGTCTAGATTATTGCAACTCTTTGTACTGTTCTCTTACATATAAACATAGGAAAAGACTTCAGCTGCTACAAAATACCGCAGCTAGGTTGAGTTTTGGAGTGGGAAAGTATGCTGAAGATACCCCATTATTAATGAGCTGCATTGGTTAAAGACTGAGAGTCAAATTTATTTTTAACTTGCCTGTCAAGTTTTTTAAGAGCTTCTCTGGGATGAATTCAAATACTGTAAGTCAGCTCTTGATTACTGTAAGTGGTAGATCATATTTAAGAAGTAGTTAAGAAGTAGACAATGGTTAATATTAGATTTTCCGTCTTTGAAGAAATTCAATCGTAAACTCATCAGAGAACGTTCTATTGATTTTCAGAGGATTAGGTTTTGGAATCGTATCCTGCTTATTTTCGAAAGGAGAAAAATGCCCATGTTCGGGAGATGGGCGTCCTTTTCCCGTGAGCGGCCAAATTGGTATAATCGAAAGCCAATTTTGGTCGCCTTCAACTGCACTCCGTCGCGGGAACGAATAAAGTTGACGGGGTGTGTTGGAGGTGTGGTGAAGGCGGGACTGGGGCGTGGTTATCGGCCTAGCAGAGATGGGCACGCTCTGCCGATAATGGAAAAAAGAAAGGCGTTTTTAGCGAGAATTTAGGACACTTTTTTGGACCCTTTTTTCTCACAAACAGGTCCCAAAAAAGTGGCCTAAATGACCAGATGACCACCGGAGGGAATCGGGAATCACCTCCCCTGACTCCCCCAGTGGTCACTAACCCCCTCCCACCAAAAAAAAAACAATTGCAAAAACCTTATTTCCCAGCCTCTATGCCACCCTCAAATTCCGCACCCACCTCCATGACAGCAGAATGTGTTCAATCCTCTCACAGCCTTTCCCTGGGTCAGATGTGGCTCTCGGGTTCACTGCAGGATCACATCAACATTGCATTGTGGTGGGTGTAGGGTATTGGGCTCCGTGATTTCACTAGCTTGTGTTACATGGTCACGATGTTGGTAGTTGGTAGGCTCTACTCCCATGGTGCTTTTCCCCCTGCCTACTGGGTCAGAGTGTGCCCTGTTTTGTTTCCGGTAGTCCACGAGGTAGTGGCCATTTTTGTAAGTCCTTTTTAGATCCCTTTCATGTGTTAGCCACGTTACAGAACTTAGTTCTTACCTTGAATGTTGCTGAAAGAGGGCGTTGTACACCATTCTGCCAGCTCGGACCTACTGCTAATCTCAGTACCAGGGAGACTCGTTGCCAGTGGGGCACAACCTCTGATCTGCAGTTAACTGTGAGTAAACGCGGTTATTAAAATAAAGGACGTTTTCAGCAAGATTAGTCTTAAGGTGTGAACTGCTGTGCCAAGGTTATACAGCAGCAACAAGTCCTGTCCCTGGAGCAGTTTTAGTGGGTAATGCAGTGCACTTCAGGCAGGCAGACCCAGGCCCATCTCCCCCCTACCTGTATCACTTGTGGTGGTAAATGGGAGCCCTCTAACCCCCCCCCCCCAAAACCCACTGGACCCACATGAAGGTGCCCCCCTTCACCATTAAGTGCTATGGTAATGGTGTTGAGTTGTGGGGAGTGGGTTTTGGGGGGGATTTGGGGGTCTCAGCACCCAAAGTAAAGGAGCTATGCACCTGGGA
Organism: Microcaecilia unicolor; assembly: GCF_901765095.1. NCBI lineage: Eukaryota > Metazoa > Chordata > Amphibia > Gymnophiona > Siphonopidae > Microcaecilia > Microcaecilia unicolor. Next base: position 284,527,241 of record NC_044031.1, read on the forward strand.
GGTAATTTAATGTTTTTTCCTATTTTTTAAAAGTGCCCCCTAGGGTGCCTGGTTGGTGTCCTGGCATGTGAGGGGGACCAGTGCACTACGAATCCTGGCCCCTCCCATGACCCAAAGCCTTGGATTTGGTCGTTTTTGAGCTGGGATGCTTCGGTTTCGATTATCGCTGAAAAACGAAAACGCCCAGCTCAAACAAACGCCCACATCTGAAAAACGCCCACATCCAATACATTTGCCTGGCATAAACCGTATTTTCGAAACTAAAGATAAACGTTCATCTTTTTCGAAAATATGATTCGGCCCACCCCTTCACGGTCCCATTCTCGGAGATGGACGTTCTTACACATGGGCATTTGCGTTCGATTATGCCCCTCCACGCCAGTTATTTTGCATCAGACTGATTCATATTTTTTGTTTAGGAAATTTTTAAAGACTTATTTGTTTTCTAGGCAGAATTTGTAATTTTTAATTGATTGATATTGTGAATCTTTCATAGATTTACTGTACAGATTTGGGGGGGGGGGGGTTATCTTCCTTCTAAATGTAGAAGTTTTATTATTGTAATCTGCTTTGCAGCTTTTTGTTAATGGAGGAATAAAAGTACACAAATATAATACAATATAATACTCAAGATGAGGTCACACAAAGGAGTGATACAGAGGCATTATAATATTCTTGGTCTTATTTACCATCCCTTTTCTAATAATTCCTAGCATCCTGTTTGCATTTTTGGCCACCACCATACACTGGGCAGAAAACGTTAGCATATTGTCTACAGTGACATCTAGATCTTTTTCTTGAGTGCTGACTCCTAAGGTGGACCCTAGCATTAGGTAATTATGATTCAGATTACTCTTCCCAATGTGCATCACTTTGCATTTGTCCACATTAAATTTCATCTGCCATTTGGACTCCCAGTCTTCCAGTTTCCTAAAGTCTTCCTGCAATTTTTCCACAGTCTGCATGTGTTTGACAACTTTGAATAGTTTTGTGTCACCTGCAAATGTAGGGCTCCTTTTACAAAGCCATGATACTGATTCCTGCTTGGCAAATGTGAAGAAGCCCATAGGAATTGAATGAGCTTTGTCGAATTTACCGTAGCAGGAATCAACCTAACTGTGCCCTGAGCTTTATACTTCCTAGTTCCTGCTTTCCTGGCTTCACCCCTCCCTTGTCACTTCCCCATTAGGTGAGACTATGTCTTAAGGTGGTTCCCTTAAGGGGAAGTGGCAGCGTCCTATAGACTCCCTCACAGGAGGATATAACTAAGGGCCCTGTTTACTAAGCCATGTTGTAGGCACGCAAACCTTTTAGCGCACGCAAAAAATTAAGTGCACCTACAGCATGGCTTAGTAAACAGGGCCCTAAATATAATAATTTTTTTTTAAATTATCCAAATCAAAGAAAGTTATCAACATGGGCCACTGTTAAGATGTGCTATATTTTCCTGTTAACCCCAGTTATTAGTAACTAGGTCTCATTGCTAAAAATAGGACATGTGCGAAAATAGCATTAGTTAGCGGTAAATTAACAGCAGCCACATTGATAACTTCCCCTTCGAAGTGACCATGGAAACAGATGAAAGATGACCTTTCATAAGCTTTAAACATCAGAAATGAAACAGAAATGGGAAAGAAATGGAAACTCAAAATGGTTCTATTAATTCTAGTTGCAATATTGGCAGCTCTGCTCTTTTAAAGTAACATCTGACCTTGTGCATGTACATCATATGCAAAGATCATTAGAAATCTTTTGAAACTGCAAAACACACCTGAAAAAAAGACAAGGTTACTAGAGAATACCATTTTAAGTGTTAGGAAATCCCAAATGATTTACATCAATGAATATACATGACAATCTTCTGATTTTACTGCACCTCCTTCCTTACAATAGCTGTGCATGTGAGCTACGAAAAATCCCCAGCAAATTCTCTAGGTGAGAAACAAAGTGTGGAATCCCAGTAAGGTGCAAAAAAAAAAAAAAAGAAATCCAAAGAATTTGCAATCACTCTCTCTACAGCCCTCCCCTTAACTGATCTTTTGTGAGCTTCTCTTATATTTTGGTGTAGTAGAGTATTTATTCTTCTATCCCACGTATACCAAAACCGGTTCAATGTGGATCACAAATCCTAAGAAACCAGGCACATCCTGGGAAACATATTAAAAAAGAAATATGATAGCACCGTTATTCCTTAATACATCTTCACAAGTAATATCAACAATTCTGATCTTTAACAAATTTCTGAAATAAGTCTTTAAAAACCTTTGAAAAGTTTTATACTTTGTGAGAGATCATAAATCAGTTGGAAGAATCTTCCAAAATCTCACTGCCTGAAAAGAAGAAGAAAATTCAAACAACTAAGATAATTTCATCCTCCTCAGACTAGGAAGTACAAAAGAACACAGTTGTCTTAGGGGATCTTTTACTTAGGCACGCTGGCATTTTTAGAGCGCGCTAAAAATAGGCATGCGTTAAATGCTAAAGACGCCAATGTATTCCTATGGGCGTCTTTAGCATTTAGCGCGTACCTACACTCCCGTGCTACAAAATAAATATTTATAGCGCCAGAAATGATGGCGTGCTAGGGGTGGAAAATACCGCAAGTACTTCCTGAATAGCGAGCGATAAGCCTGTGTTGGGCTTATCACCGCTTAATACAAAGAGCCCTTGATCTGCTTAATGTTTTTCTACACACATTAAAAAGAATGGGTGAAAATGGCGAGCCCTGTGGCACACTACATTGAATGGCCCAAACAGATGATATACTATCATTCATTTTTACCTTATAAATTAAAGATAATGAAAAATTTGGAACCAGCATAACATACTACCCGAAACTCCTAGATCATTAAGTATCCTCAATAAAATATGATCTACCAGATCAAACGCTGAGGACAAATCAAACTGCATTAACACAGCTTCTTTACCTCTCTTGATTGATAATTAGCTGTATCTAAAATGGAATCTACAACTGTTTCCGTGCTATAATAAAAACTGAACCCAGATTGGGAACTTTGTAAGATATCCTATGTAATATATTAATACTAGCCGTTAAGCCCGTAAAAACGGGCGAGTATTGCAGCCCTCCTCTCTCCCCTGGCCTCACCCCGTCCACCGATCCTCCCTCTCCATATCCAGCGACCCTCCTCTTTCCCTTGGCCTCCCCCCATGTCCAGCAATCCTCCTCTGTGCCCTGCTTTCACCCCAGGTCCAGCAACCATGGCCTCTCCCCCTGCCCTCCCCCCATGTCCAGCTACCCTCATCGCCGCCGCTCCCTCCCCCCTCCGTGCAGGGCCCCCTGCACTGACCTGACAGTGCCTCTCACCTCCGTGTGAAAGCGCTACAGGCAGCAGCAGATCGCTCTGCTGCTGCCTGCAGGGCTTCCACACGGAGGTGAGAGGCGCTGTCAGGTCAGTGCAGGAGGCCCGATACGGAGGGGGGCTGGAGCGGTGGCGGGGATGGGGGGGAGGGTGGAGGTTGTTTCACGCGATGTTCCTTTCCAGGCAGCAGTGGCGGCGGCGGCCAACAATTCGACTCCGTTTCCCTTTCTGTTCCGCCCTCTGACGTCATGACATCTTGACGCGAGGGCGGGACAGAGAGGGAAGTCTGTACTGCACATTTGCAAGTGAGTATGGTCACTTGCCTTTTATATGCTTGATGTTCCAAAAAAAAAAAGATAACTGAGTAGCTACCACACCTTCCAAAATCTTAGCAAACAAAGGAATAGATGCCACAGGCCTGTAGTTGGACAACAGTAAGGGGGATTCTGTAAGATCCTTAAAAATAGGTGTCAAAACTATCTTCCTTACAGTGATTGGAAAACTATGTGGATGCAAAGATAGTGGCTAAGATCCTGGCTAACAGATTGGCTAGGGTACTGCCAAAATTGATTCATATAGATCAATCTGGATTTATCCCAAAGAGGCAGGTAAGGGATAACATAAAGCATGCGCTTCATTTAATATGGGAGGCACAAAGATCCAGATCTAGTAATGGAGTGGAGGAGTGGCCTAGTGGTTAGCGCACCAGTCTTGCAATCCAGAAGTGACCGGTTCAAACCCCACTGCTGCTCCTTGTGATCTTGGGCAAGTCACTTAACCCTCCATTTTCTCAAGTACAAACTTAGATTGTGAGCCCTCCTGGGACAGAGAAATATCCAATGTACCTGAATGTAACTCACCTTGAGCTACTACTGAAAAAGGTGTGAGCAAAATCTAAATAAATAATAACACTCTTGCAAAGAAATGAGCCCTGTTTAATAATTATTAGCACTCACTAAGTCACCCATTGGAACATATGGGCGACTATATCGTATATTAATTTTAGCAAGCGCTAAAAAAGACTAGCACGGCTTAGTAAACAGGGCCCCAAGTGATTCAAGTCTGACCATTGAATTGGAACAAACTCTGACCAAACCTTGTCCACTGGGACAAAATTGGACACAGTTGAAAAATTATTAGACCAAATAGATTCTTTTTTATTAAGAAATTGTCATTCCTATAGGCCATTATCAAACAAACCAGGTAGGCACAAGATCATAGACATTTAACGATACCTCCCAGAGATTTATTTTACTTATTTATTTATGATATTTATACCCCACATTATCCCAATCAATCTTGAGTTCAATATGGCTTACAATCAAAGAAAAGAGTTAAGTAATTATACAGAGAAAGTCATAACTACTCTAGCAATATGTTAAATACAAAGCAAGCATTAAAAAAATTGTTTAGAAAGATAATTCACAAGGCAGAAGGTAAAGGGCACAGGAGGGCCAAATTCTATAAATGGCACCTTAAAAATTGGTGTCGAAAAATCATGTGGTGACGTGATTCTATAAACCTTGCCTAAAGTTACACGCAGTTTATAGAATATGCACTGTTCTTGTGACTAATATTTAGGTGCACCCATTTAGGCCACCTAAAACCAGGTCTAAATACCTGCGCCTAACTTAGGAGCAGATCAGGTGTACTCCATAACAGTACGCATAGTTTTTTGAGATGCCCATAACCTACCCAGTCCACGCCCATGGCCATGCCCCCTTTTCAACTGCATGCATTAGAATTTATGCATACCACTTTATAGAATATGCCTAGAAAGTTGTGCATGTAAATTCTAATTAAAGCAAATTAGCGCTGCTCATTGGTTAAGTACCAATTATTTGCACTGATTGGCTTGTTAATCAATTAAGGCACCATATACAGAATTTGGAGGGAAATGTAAAGAACCTGGCAACAAAAATGGATTAAGTTAAAGGGCCATTTTCTCTTAATAAGAACTTGGCAAAGAGATAAGATTTCAATGCCTTGTGAAATTTCAAGTAATCTTGTTGACTTTTAATGGCCACTGACAGAGAGTTCCACCACTTTGCACCCTGATAGGTAAAATTGGCAGAGTGCACTGATCTGAGACATGGCTCAATGGTTCCCATGAATGGGATGCAAACATTCCAGTTAGTGGGACCAGTGCACTACGAATTCTGGCTCCTCCCACGACCAAATGGTTTGGATTTGGTTGTTTCTGAGATGGGCGTCCTCACTTTCCATTATCACCGAAAACCGGGGACGACCATCTCTAAGGTCAACCTAAATTTCATGATTTGGGCGTCCCCAACAGTATTATCGAAATGAAAGATGGATGTCCATCTTGTTTCGATAATATGGGTTGCCCCACCCCTTTACAGGGCCGCCCTTAGAGATAGGCGCCCCGTTTGATTATCCCCCTCCATGTTACTATGTAAATCACTTTCATGCTGTTCGGGAAATGTAGTCTCAGGTAGTTCATTGCACCGGGTGAGGCATTGCGCAGAGGAAGTTTAATCAATGGTTGCATATAATCCGGTGTTACACCATATTAGATAATCTTTTATGGGAAACCAATGCAACTTAAGTAATAAAGGGGAGGCCCTATCAAAACTCGATACTCGGAAAACAAATCTAGCTGCAGTATTCTGAACATTCGGCAGTCATTTCAGAAAGCCCAACTTGCAGCCAGTGTAAATGAAGTTACAGTAATCAAGTTGAGCTAAGACTACAAAGTGTACAAGCAACCTGAAGATATTGGAGGAAAAGAAGGATCTTATACAGTTTCCAAAGGGTCTTAAAAGATTTGGCGATTACAGAGGATATCTGAGATTCAAAAGCTAGATGCCGATCTATAATTACCCCTAATCTCCCGGGTTCAATATAGTGCGCCTAGAGCTACGCATGGTTCTGCGCATAAATCCAGGCATATCCTATAACTACGAACGTAGATTAATTGTTTTAACAAGATGTTAAGCGTTGTTAACAGCTCTTAACAAGCAATAATGAGCACTAATTGTCAAAAATTAGAATTTACACATGTTCATTGCTAAACATATTCTGTAAAGTACTATGCCTAAATTCTAATGCGGACAGGCAAAAGGAGACATGCTTAGGGTTGTGGAAATGGGCATTCCAAAATCTACGTGCATTCTTATAAAATATGGGCCAGTGCCCATAAATGTACATGCAGGGATTTACGCCAGCTTTTCGCTGGTATAAATGGACACGCGTAGATTTAGTCGCACGAAGTACATCTAAACATATTCTAATTACTGCACATAGATTTACGTATGGTATTTAGAATACGGTTAGGTGTGATTGCCTAACGCGAGTTAATTTTAGGTCCCATATCTTTAAATTAGTTTCCAAAGGATAAGAAGCCTGATCAATGGTGAAACCGCTATACAGGTTACGATCAAAAGGATTAGTAATTACCACGAATTTAGTTTTTTTCTCTAATTTCAACTTGAACTCAGAGGTCCATAATTCCATGAAATCAAGCCCCTCTGTGGTCTTAGGTAGAATTTCATGTATACCATTTTAAAATGGAATGAAGACAGTGACATCATCAGCATAAATGAAGGAGTGAAACCCCACCATTTCTAATCTGTTAGCTAAAGGGGCCATCATAACATTGAATAGAATGGGAGATAAAGGTGATCCTTGAGGCACACCACAGACAGGGGACCATAGCGGTGAAAGAGCCTGAAATTGTTTCCTAAGATCTTAAGCGGAATCATGCTAGGACTTTCCCACATAAACCAAAATGATCTAATAAGTTTAATAATAGATCATGATAGACTACATCGAAAGCACTGGATATGTCAAATTGCATCACTAAAAATTACTACCCAAGCTGACTTCTTCTCTAAAGTTCGATACTAAAGTACAGAGGACTGTTTCAATAATCAGTACTATAACAGGGTCTGAAACCCAACTGTGTTTTATGCAGAAGGGAAAAGGAAGATATGTAGTCCAATAGTTGAGCTGCCACTATAACTTCCACAACCTTGATTAAAAGTGGAATAAAAGCAACCGGTCTATAATTTGTTACATCACTTGCAGATACCAGGGTGCTCAAGAATAGGTATGAGTATAATAGAACCCTTCTCCACGGGAAAAAGACCACAAGATAACATGTACGAGATATACGACTGGAGGAGATCAACAAATGAGCTGGGAGCGCTGTTTACGTCTAGCTTCATCCCTGGCAGCCTTCAAATCCGGGCTAAAGGTCTACCTGTTTGATGCTGCTTTCGACTCCTGACTTGTAACTTTTATCTTATCCTTATGTGTCCTTCTGTCTGTCCTTCCCTTATCCTTTTTGGTCCTGTCTGTCCTTCCCTTATCCTTTTTGGTCCTGTCTGTTTGTCCTGATTTAGATTGTAAGCTCTTTTGAGCAGGGACTGTCTTTCTTCTTCATGTTCAAATGTAAAGCGCTGCGTAGGACTGGTAGCGCTATAAAAGTGATTTATAGTAGTAGTTTTATAGTCGTAGTTTAGTGAGTGACTAGGACAGACATCTAAGGCACACTGAAAGAAGAAATACTTTAAAAGAAAGGATTTAACTGTATCATGTGAGGGAACAGAGTTAAGTGGACCAAACTCTTTCTGCAGCAACATCATCATAAGAATTAGAATACACTGTCTGGTACTGCAGAATGGCAATTAGACTTATTAACTTCCCTGATTTTAATTATTTTCTGTTCAAAGTAAGTGGCTAGTTTAATTGCAGTGGGAGTAGGCTCAGTGGTTATAGTCAATTGTTCAGTGCATATGAGTGTATGAGACGTACTTGTGTCCTGTAAAAAGGCAATTTTGTACATCGTAACATGCAAAAATTAACTTTACATGTTATAACTCAGAACTCACAAAATTAATGTGGCTGCTTTGCATGATTCTGCAGTCCATTACCTCTTTTGCATTCAGAAATGCCAAGAGATCACACCTTAAAGGCTCCCACAACACATGTTAACTGGACTATCAGCATGTTTTTCATGTTATCACATTTGCAAATGCAGTGTTTAGTACATGAGACTCCTGAACAAGTGGTCAGATCTCCTTCAAGTGCAGCTCCTTACTGAATTTTCATTTACTGTATATTAAAAATCACCCACCTTGCTCTTCACAGCTTTAAAATCCCAATTCATCCCTATTTTCTTTTTATTTCCAGTTTACAACACCACTACAAGCATAACTTCTTTTCATAATTTTGTATGCAGTTAAACACAATTCCACCCTCCCCCATTTTTTTTTTTAGTTCTGCTTTACTCATTCCCAAAGATAAAGTTATTCAAAGTTTGCCGCTTTGTCATTTTGTCAGTTCAGATCACAGGGAAATCAAGTTCCATTTGCATACACCACTGCCAAATCATCGTGCAGGGATCACACTGATACCCTGAAGAGATGATTTTTAAAAATGGAGGTTTGTTTGGGGGGGGGGGGGGGGGGAAGAGCACATAAGTTATTCAAAAAAAAAACTGGAAGGATGAAAATGACACTGCAGAACTTCCATGGCTACTAGTACAATACAGGGTTAAATTTAAAACTCTATGGGGTCCTTTTACTAAGGTACAATAGGAATATAATGGACATCTTACCATTTAGCAAACGCTAAATCCATTAGTGCACCTTAGTAAAAGGACCCCTGTCTATCTTCAAGGCCCTTAAAGGAAGAAGTAATTAACTTGCTAATCACACACTGCGTATACTGTAGTAGGAATCGCTTATCCACTTCTACCTTAGCTGAGATCATTTTCATGCTACTTTTCTGATTCCATGTGCAACTTTAAGTTAGTCCCCTTATTCGCTAACTCCTGTTACTCTATCTTATTCAGGGCTGGTTTTAGACATGGTTGGGCCCAGGGCAGAAATTAAGGAGGGGGTCCTTGATCCCCTCCTCCTGGTCTCCCCACCTGTATTGCTACTACACGGTCCAGGTTTCTCTTCCCCTTCTCCCCACCACTGTCTGTCTCCCTCCCTTCCTCTTGCGGTCTTCTTTAAAATGTTTATTTCCCTTCTCAGAGGGGCCCCGGTGCAGCAGCTATCCTCACAAGCTGCATCCAGTTGTCCCGAAGCATTCCCTCTCTGCTGCGATCCACCCAAGTGGAAACAGGAAATTGCATCAGAGGGGGCGGATCGCGGCAGAGAAGGAATTCTTTGGGGCAGCTGCAGGCAGCTTGTAAGAATGGCTTCTGTGCCAGGGCACCTCTGAGAAAGGAAATACATTTTTAAAAAAGATCAGGAAGGAAGGAGGAGATGGACTGTGGTGGAGAGAAAGAGAAGAGATGCTTGGACCACGGGGACCCCTAGAGATGCTTGGACCACGGGGACCCCTAGAGCTGTGGGACCCAGCACAGCTGCCCTTCCCCGCCGGCCCTGATCTTACCTATCCATGTATTCCACCTAGGGTTACCATATTTTGTCCTCTGAAAAAGAGGACACGTCACGCCCCCTGTCCCGCCCACACCATGTCCCTTTTCGGATCTTTGCCCCGCCCTCTCGCTCTCACCCTGCCCCCTGTCACATATTCCCCTCCCTTGGGTCACATATTCCCCTCCCCTCCCCCGGGTCACATATTCCCTCCCCTGCCCCCCCCCCCCCGTCATCTCCCTTCCCGTCACCTCCCCTCCACCTTGTCACATATTCCCCTCCCCTCCCCTTACTTACTATCTACTGCCCTGGTGGTCTAGTGACCTCTTCGTGGCAGGAAAGAGCCCCCTCTTCTCGGTCTTGGCTCGGGGTTCAAAATGGCCGCTGAGAGTTGAAGTCTCACAAGGCCGCTTCAACTCTCGGTGGCCATTTTGAATCCCGAGCCAAGACTGAGAAGGATGCAGGGCAAGGGCAGGCAGTGCTCCGGGCAGGAAAAAGGGGGCTCTTTCCTGCCCCAAAGAGGTCACTAGACCACCAGGGCAGATAGTAAGTAAGTAAGGGGAGGGGAGGGGAGACCCACTGTGCCGCTCACCTGCCCGCCCGTTTGTCCAGAAATCCGGACAAAAAGGCAGGCGGGCAAAACCGGCCGGACACCCCGGACATGTCCTCAAAAAGAGGACATGTCCGGGGAAATCCGGACATATGGTAACTCTAATTCCACCTCCTATGCTATTAAGATGTTTTATTGTATATTGTGTTGACATTGTAAGTAGCATATAATGCCAGATGCCATAATATGTACTGTTTGAATATTTTTTTTCTGCTGAAATGATCTATTACCTATGCAGTGGCGTACCAAGGGAGGGGGGCGGTGGGGGCGGTCCGCCCCGGGGTGCATGCCGCTGGGGGGTGCCGCGGCGCGCGCCTGCTCTGAGTTCGCTGACTTCTTCGCGCGCTCGCTGCAGCTCCCTCTGCCCTGGAACAGGTTACTTCCTGTTCCTGGTCAGAGGGAGCTGCAGCGAACGCGCGAAGTCAGGGAACTCTGAGCAGGCGGCGCGCTGCGGCACCCCCCCCCAGCGGTGTGCACCCGGGAGGAGGGGGTCCGCGCTGCATCGGGGGGGTGCTGCAACCCGGGGGGGGGTGGGGCGCCGCCTCGGGTGGTCCGCCCCCCTAGGAACGCCACTGTACCTATGTCCAATTGTTCTTGCTGTACATTGTTTACTACTACTACTACTACTTAACATTTCTAGAGCGCTACTAGGGTTACGCAGCGCTGTACAATTAACAAGAGAGACAGTCCCTGCTCAAAGAGCTTACAATCTAATAGACAAGGGAACGGTCGGTCCGATAGGGGCAGTCAAATTGGGGCAGTCTGGATTCACTGAACGGTAAGGGTTAGGTGCCGAACGCAGCATTGGCAGAGGTGGGCTTTAAGCAAAGACTTGAAGACGGGCAGGGAGGGGGCTTGGCGTAAGGGTTCAGGAAGGTTGTTCCAAGCATAGGGTGAGGCGAGGCAGAATGAGCGGAGCCTGGAGTTGGCGGTGGTGGAGAAGGGCACTGAGAGGAGGATTTATCCTGTGAACGGAGGTTACGGGCGGGAACGTAAGGGGAGATGAGGGTAGAGAGGTAGTGAGGGTTTAGATGAATTTCTTCAGAAGGGCCATAAATAAATCCTAATAACAATACTAAGAATAATATTTTGTATGGGAATCAGGCAAATTGATATTGTGAAGAATATTCTAGCCTCTACCTATTTTAAACTCTCTTAGATTTCATACTATCACTAAAGCAGTGGTTCCCAAATTGTGGGTCAAGACCACATGTGGGGATCACACCATCAGTGGATGGGGTCACAGCTACAGAGCTGATCCCCTTCCTCTGTGATTATGCTCACTAGTGGTGGTAAATATATGGCCCATGATCAGTAAAACGTTCCCAGGCCCTGCCCCCTCCTCCTGTGTGGACTTCCTGTAACCTATTAGGGGTACTAAATATACTGAAATACTGGGCCTGGGCAACTGCTACTGCTGTTGTCACCACTGCTGTCTTCTGCTTTGGATAAGAGGGGTGGGGCCATGTTTTCATCTTTGTCTGGGGCCATGTGAATTTTCAACCGTTAAAATGAGATCATATTGGACAAAAGTTTGGAAAGCACCACACTAGTGTATAGGAAAAGCACTTTGCTTTTTGCATGAGCCATGGCTTTTCATTAAAGGTATGTGGAGGAATGTTTTGTATTGTTCATTTTCATTTCATTGTCGGGGTGGGCAGAAGGCAGTTGCTTCATTTTTTTGAAGGGGTGGGGGGGAAGATTCTGCCATATACCAAAATGGTGCTAGCTGATAGGGAGGCAGGGAGCTTTGGCAAAGCTCAGGAGGGCTTTTTTTTTTTTAGTTTGTTGATGAGGCAAGGATCACTTTCAAAATGCAATGATAGAAGAACAAACAAAACTTTGCTCACTTTTCTTGCATTATGTAGCAAAAACAAAATGAAATAAGAGAGGAAATTGTATTGAGTGTTTTGTGCTTCACATGGAAGAACACCCTTGACTGCTAAAGAGTGTCTGCAAAAACCATTCTGAATTTCAATTCAAAGTGTTTGCGGCTGGACAGCACAGTGACCAAGCAGCCAGGTCATCAATTTTAGAAAGGCGATCCTTAGGTTTTCCAACAAAACCTTCATCTGAACCCCACTTTCTCCACTGATTTTATTTTATCATTCTCACTTTAATATTCCCTCATCTCTTATTTGTCCTGTTTGTCCTAATTAGATTGTAAGCTCTGTCGAGCAGGGACTGTCTTTTCATGTTCAAGTGTACATGTTCAAGAGCACTGCGTACGTCTAGTAGCGCTATAGAAATGATAAGTAGTAGTATTTCCAGAGGGAGGGTAAAGATTCCTCAAGTATCCTGCTTCAAGCCTCCTTTACTAGAGCCCCCCAGCACTGTCCTGCACACAGTGATTCAGAATGTGCGATATCAAGAGCATTTCTCTGTTCAATGTGCTATAGGCATGGGAACAGGGTAAAACATTTTGATTTGTTTTCAGTTCGTTGGGCCTTATTCCCATTTTTTGGACTTCTGTTCCTGTTAATAATCATACTGATTTTGTTAAGAAAAATGTAATACATATTTAAGGTTTGGTTTTTTTTGCTTATTACCTCTGATAAGATATGGAGAGTCTGGGCTGTAATGTATAGTTGATCTATTTTAGTATTTTGTTTTATGTTTGTTTATTATTGATGTCAGATGGTGTTATTTATATTATTATTTCTGGGGTTTTTTACCAAAATTGTATATGTAAATTTGCAAATCCACTTAGAATTTCTGAGATAATGCGGAATATAAGATCAGCGCACCATTGATATTTCCAGATCATCCTGTATAAACTTTTAATATTCTTTATCCATTGCACTAAAACTTATTTTGTCAAATTGGAAATCAATGAAACTCATTAATGGTCATTATTGGTGGCAATCAGTCCTGCTTTTATCAGAACAAATTCTTAATTGCAGAAAAACTAGGCTCAATATTGAGTAAAAGGAAAACTCTGGTCACCTATGGAGTCATATATGTTTCCCTCAATTATACTTCTCATTATATTGCAAAATACACATTGTACTGTATTACTAGCAGTGTATCTATATGATAGATATGTTATCTTTTCTGTTATACACTATTTTAATGTGTCTTTCATTGTTACTGTTTTTTAGAAATCAATAAAATTTATGAGAAAAAAAAAGATTTTTTCAATAAACAATAATATCGGAACTTTTAAACTAAGGAATCTTCTTAGCATTTAGGGGGTCTTTTACTAAGGCACACTAGCATTTTTAGTGTGCACTAATATTTAGGACACACTAAACGTTAGTTACAGTCATCGCTAATGTTTTGCGTGCCCTAAATACTAGTGCCTGCTAAAAGCGCTAGTGCGCCTTAGTAGAAGAGGCCCTATGTGCGTGCTAATTTGCTACGCTTTAATAAAAAACTTTAAATTTCTTGATACATGCTAACAAGCCAAAGGCACATTGATGTGCATTCATTTGAAATAACATGGGAAATTAAATGAGAGTATTGCTCAAATAATGCACCCTGTTGCTCAATAGTGCACTCAGTAAATGCAATATTGAAAAATTGTGTGCACTTAGGCAATGATGTGCACTATGGGGGCAATTCTATAAATAGTGCTCAAAAATGGACGCCAGAAAGCTTGGTGCTAAGTGCTATTCTGTAAAGGATGTGCGGCCTTAATAGGCAGGGCCGTCAAGGGGGGGCCCGGCACTGGGGTCTCTCTCCTTCTCCTGCTCCCAGGCACCCGCCGCTGCAGTCTCCAGTCTCACCTGCCTGCCCTCATGGAAACAGGAAGTGACGAGAGCGGGACAGTGAGGGAAGGCCCGAAGGGAGGCGATCTGCTGCTTTCACACGGAGGTGAGGCGCTGCCGATTTGAATGCAGGAGGCCCGGTCGGAGACTGGGGACTGCAGCGCCAGCAGCCTGAGAGCAGGAGAGGGAGGCGACAATGGTAGGGATTGGGGGGAGGTGGCTTGGATAGCACTTCGTGCAAATTCCCATGCCCAATCCTGGGCACCAGACTTACACCTGCTGAAATCTGGTGTATATCCTGGTACCCAAGTTGGGAACGCTTACCAGTATAACACTGTGCTCAACTTTTCAGAATGTCCCTGACACACCCATGGCCTTACCCCCATTTGGGTTGAGTACTATGAGATTTAGTTGCCAAGTGTTATACAGTAGTGCACAGCCAGATGTGTGAGCAACTCCTAATTGGAGACAATTAACATCAATAATTGGTTGTTAGCATCCAACTATTGATGCCTAACAGCTCGTTAGCCAATTAAGTTGTGTCTACATCTCAGAAAAATGCCCAAATCTGGGCACCATATATAGAATCCTGGGGTATAGGGTTAAATCTATAATTGGATGCGTCCAAACAGGCAACTGGAGGGTGGGCAGTAAGAGCTTATTCTATAAAGGTATGTAGATGCCTACAGCGTAACCGACTATCATAAATGTGCCTAAAATTTAGGTGCTCAAACTTATACCAGGTTTAGAAATGGTGTAACTGTGAGCATCTACGTACGGTAGGGGTGTGCATAACTTTCAGTATTCTGTGCAAAACAGATGCCCCAGCCATGTCCCACCCATGTGCAGCTTGTATATACCCCCTTGCAAACCTGTGCTATGTAATTTAAGTAGGTGTTTGCAGAATAGCACTTAGACACTATGTTAAGTTTACACAAATGAATGTAAATGCTAATATTCTAAACATATATGCACATAACGTGTATGTAAATATGAGCACCTTGACAAAAGAATTGCCCCACACTTGAGTAACAGGGTGCACTATTAAGAATGTAGCTCCCAAAATGAGAAAAAAAAGTTAAAAACCTGAATAAAATTAAAAATCCTATAAACAACATGGGAAACTAAACAAAATGACAATTTTTGACCCACACATTCCTAATCCCTAGTGCCCTGCTTTCCAAACATTGTTGGGCAGGGTTGGCATTAAGAGGGTACAAATACAGCAGCTGCCTTGGTCCCCCATGCAAAGGAGTCCCCAAGCCTACTCAAAGCTGAATAAGGCATAGCCTGCTGGTGAATTTCTTTGGGCTTCCTCCCAACTTTCTAACATTAGAATGTTGTTGGGATGAAGAAGAAAAATACCACACCTGTAGCAGGTTAAATAGGACAGATGAATCCTTTTCAAGATGCATTCTCTTCTCTTAGCCATAAGAGATACAGCATTTGGTTTACCCTTCTTACGAACCAAGTACTGAAGGTAAGAAGATGGAGTCATAAGAGATGGGATATGATTGACTAGGCCGACATTGGCTAGAAGTCATAAGGGGTGGGATATGATTAGCTAGGCTGACATAGACTAGAAGTCATAAGTAGTGGGGTATGAGTGGCTATGTTGAAATAGACTAGAAGTCATAAGGGGCAGGATATAATTAGCTAGGCTGACAGAGCAGGAGTCATAAGAACTGAGATATGATTAGCTATGCTGACATAAACTAGAAGTCAGGGATATGATTGGCTAGGCTGACATAGATTAAAATGATGGGGTATGATTGGCTAGGCTGAAAGACTAGGAGTCATAAGGGGCAGGATATGCTTGGCTAGGCTAACATAGATTAGCTTCTCCTATTAACTTAAGTTTAATATCCTCTCTTTAGAGCCAAAAGATTGCAGGATCTCCACACTGAACATGGGCTGTAATAGCACAGCATGCATTAGCAAGCATCAATCCTTCACAGTGCCAGTGAGAGCTGAATGGGAAGGTGTAAGGTGAGAGGCCATACAGCAGAGGATGAAAAACAGTCCATCAGGACAACATGTACCGATCAGAGAGATGCTGTTATTCCATTGTCAGCTGAGCGCTCTTTCTATGCATGCCCTCTCTATTCATCCCTTTCTTCTTCTCTCTGTGGGTTGAGGTTTCCATGGATACTGATTCTTGCGCCTGAAATTATATCGTGCATAAGCTGTTAACCTTTCATTTACCGTGGGCCCTATTAAAAACCATTTATTATTTTTATTATGGTGTTATTTTCAGGGAAAAGCTGAGACCGTCAGCTGCAGGAGTAAAAACATAAATAGATGTAAGACTTTTTGGACTGGCTCAGTGGCTGGCAGAGCTAGGCCCCTATCTCCAAGAGTGCACTACAGAACAATATCTAGAGCCATGTTTCTCAACCCTCTCCTGGAGGTACACCATGCCAGTCAGGTTTTCAAGGGTACCCCATTGAATATGCATG
The DNA here is from genome assembly GCF_901765095.1 of Microcaecilia unicolor. Lineage (NCBI taxonomy): Eukaryota > Metazoa > Chordata > Amphibia > Gymnophiona > Siphonopidae > Microcaecilia > Microcaecilia unicolor. The sequence continues at coordinate 284,543,696 of NC_044031.1, forward strand.
AGATAGTCTGGCATACAATGGAAGTCTCTGTAAATACGTCTGTCAGCAGAGTGTGGGTTGCTATGGTGGTTACTTGTCCTGCATGTCTCAAATCTGTTATACAAGCCATGAGAAGTGTTTTCCTTTCTCGACAAATTTCTGCTACATATCTTCTTTTATGATCGTCACTATTCAACAAAACTTCCAGAGGCTAAACAGCTGTGGGAGAATCAAGCCCAATGGGTATTTTTAAAGAGCCATTTAGATCGACAGCAAATTACCTAGCTGCTTGGATGTTTTAAGAAGCAGAATCCCAAAAATACATTGGTTGTAAAATTTGTATTAGCCAGCACACAATGACAAGATATTAACATACTTAAAAGTCACATTATAGACAGTAGATCATAACAAGACTAGAACAAAAGCCTAAAGAAATCAGTCAGTAGGATGAGGCTCTTTAATGATATGAATTCTGACTGGAAGATTGGTAAAGGTGTATCCCTTAGGCACCGGGTTGAAGTTTGTCCCAGTTATAATGTGCTAAAAGGAAGAAAGGCAAAACACTAAGAACCAGCAGCCTACTGGGTGCATAACCTTTCTTTCTTTATCCTGTATTTGATGTACCTCCATTAATAAATCACAACATGACTGTTTACAAATTAATAACTGCAGGAGAATCAAGAATGACATTTAAAATTACAAAAATAGGATACATAGTGTGGGGGAGAGGGGGTTGTATCAGCACAGCTTAAAAAGATCCAATTAAACAAAATTATTATAGAAGAAACAGCAGGGCAAAGAATACAGTGAGGATAAGGATAAGATTAAAGATAAGGGTACGTTGTAAGATCAAGGAACCTAAGAGATCAGCACTCCGGGAAAAAAATGCTCAAAAATACAGGCTTTGACTCCAGACTTAAGGGCCCATTTTACCAAGCTGGGGTTAAAGGGGACTTACGGTAGCGTCAGGGTGTGGATTTGCCACACGCCGAGGCACCTTTTACTGCATTTCCAGGGGGAGCCCTTACCGCCGCTTATTTAGGAGGCGGTAAGGGTTCCCGCACTATCCCTGTGATAACCAGGCAGCAATTACCGCCGGGTAAGCCCCAGTGCAAAAAATTTTTTTTTTATTATTTCCGTTGCACTGAAAATGGCGTATAGCGGGGGCAGCAGTACGGCCGGCTCCCATGGTGGGCTGGCTGTAGTGCCAGACTGGCAGATGCCAATGCCGCAGTAGCTCTACCATGATTCGAGCAGTGAGCTCCAGATAGTGGGAGCTTGTACAGCAAAACAGATTTGCCGAACAGAACCCATTCGAAGCTTTGCGTAAGTGGGGACCACCAGTTTCTAATGATCCATGCATATGGTATGCATTCACAAGGTCTGATGTACTGCAGAGTTACTAATTGTGCAGTTAGAATTAATAGAATTGTTTTGATTCACCATTTCTTTCCAATTTCTGTTTTATTTCTGTTGTTTAAAGCTTGTGAAAGATCATCATCTGTCATCTGCTCCCACTGGCTGTGATCCACTATTCCTTCGGTCAAGTGGATTCTGCCAAGCAGAAACACTAGAACAGATTGGGTGAATGAAATGGTCACGATCTACCAATATTTACTATTGGTCAATATTTAAAAGCCCACTGAATGGGAAAACATAACTGAAGGATTGGAGGAAACAGTGTGCACGAGGCCTGGTACAGCAAAATGTACCACGCTTTCCATGAAAGCACAGGTCTCTGGAGAACTACAAATTCCAACCACAGAGTTTTTCATCCCAATGGCACTGAACCCAAAATTTGGACTGTGAGTTTAAACAGCACACCTATTTTCTGTAAATCTGCAACAGGCATGATTCACTGCGCTGTATCCTGAAAGAGGGGGAGCGACCTTTTAATAGAAGCTGAGCAAGAAGACCAATTCCTTGTAAAAACTGAGGAGTATAGTGGCACGCTTTAAAGTTCTGAAGTTGAGGCTTGGATCCAAGATGGCCGTTCCTTACTGCTGACGCCCGCGTCAACTCTCTGTGTCCTTAACGTTGATTGTTTGTGAATTCTAAACTGTGATGCCGAAATGAAGGGGCCGATCCGCTCCCACTTCCTCCCAGCGGCAAGGCTTACCTTCTGGCTCCGGTGCGATCGCTTCATATTTCAGACAGTTAGGACCCCTGCAAATACGTCAGAGGGTAGTCTGCTGGAGCGAGCAGGGGTGAATGGAGACCCTTGGATGCTCCTTGGGTTGGATTTCGCTCAGCCTCGACTTGAGAGCTCCTCACCCACAGCCACGAGGCAGTAGCTCCCCACTAACGGCGTCTCAAAGCTCCGTTTCCCAGGGAAAGGACAGGAATGGAGAGGCGAGAGGTGATTAACCAGCCCGAGGGAGCTTGGAGTAGTGGTGAACTGCAGACCTCGATGGGAGAGAGTGTGGCTGTTTCACCTAGCACACTGGAGGAGGGTGCAGCTGTAAGTCTGAAGGAAGATTCCTCTGTGAAAAAGGATTCTGAGGTACTGACGATTTCATTTCCTTTAAATATATCTAAACCTGCTGAAGTGACTCTGGATACCTTATGGAGTTTGATTGTTGAATGTGTCCTCAAGTTCAAAAATTGACACAAGATTTAACTACTTAGAAAAGAAAGTTAAAGAAACTGACCTAGGATTAGAAAATTTAACTCAGCAAAATAAAGTAGAAGAAAAAGAATTGCAGCATATACAATCTCTTCAAGGGTCTATTATAAAAGATCTGACATACCTAAGGAGAAAAACTGAAACTCTTGAAAATTTATCTAGGAGTTATAATCTCCAAATTCTTAATTTTCAGAAACAATTTGCAGTCTCTCCTCGAGATATGTTGAAAAGATATATTAAAGAAAACTTTAGCATGCGAGAAGAAATATTCCGCCTTTTTCACAAGTATATTATTTACCAGCTAAAGCAGTCACTACTCAGCAAGATCAAGGCAACCAGGAGTTGGTTGTCTCTGCCTTATTGGAGTCCTCGGACACTGAACTGGCTGAGGTGTCATATAGTAACATAGTAACATAGTAGATGACGGCAGAAAAAGACCTGCACGGTCCATCCAGTCTGCCCAAGAAGATAAATTCATATGTGCTACTTTTTTATTTGTACTGTCCTCTTCAAGGCATAGACCGTATAAGTCTGGCCAGCCCTATCCCCGCCTCCCAACCACCAACCCCACCTCCAGCACAGACCGTATAAGTCTGCCCAGCACTATCCCCGCCTCCCAACTACCAGTCCCGCCTCCCACCACCAGCTCTGGCACAGACCGTATAAGTCTGCCCAGCACTATCCCTGCCTCCCACCACCGGCTCTGGCACAGACCGTATAAGTCTGCCCAGCACTATCCCCGCCGCCCAAGCACTAGCCCCGGCACAGACCGTATAAGTCTGCCCAGCACTAGCCCCGCCTCCCAACCGATTGCCACAGTAACCTTATCACCTGATAAAAATTGTTTGTTAAAATGTTTTTCAAAAATAAAGATAAGATCTTCTGGGGACTAAAAATACAAATTTTCTCAGATGTTTCTAAAGACACTCAAAGAGACGTCAACAATTTTTGTTCATGAAACCAAGAGTTCTTCAGTTAGGAGCTACTTTCTTTTTGAGATATCCTTGCAAATGTGTCATCAGATGCCAATCAGTAAAATATGTATTTTATGAACCCTCTCAACTTACCGCTTTTTTTGTCAACTAAAATAATTATTGGGGGATCCCATTAATAGCTCTCTTTATAATTTGTTTAGCAGGGATCTAGTGGTTTTGTCAAATGAAGGAATTCCTTAAATTTTGGTTAATTAAGAATATCCATAGTTAATATCTTGGACCTATAAAAGTGGACTTGAGTAATGACTGACAAATATTTTTTTTCTTCTTACATGTTTTTTTTCTTTTATAAATAGTAAGTTGTGGATGTCAAGTCATACTTTCTGTACAAGTATATTGTTTTGATTGATAAATTTTGGAAATTTGATTAAAAAAAAAATAAATAAAGTTTTGAAGTTTTTCCAAGTTTATTTGAAATTGAGTAAGATATTAAGGGCTCCTTTCACTAAGCTGTGGTAAGCATTAGAACACATTTAAAAGGGCTTAGCACGGGACACGCGGAGACATCCTGCAGGAAAAAGCTCAATGTGCGCACACAAACCACGCACTAAGAAATTTCTCTATATTTTCTGTGAGGAGCCATGCTGAGGGGCAGAGAGTAGTGTGACATCGTGAACCAGTTAGTGCAGCCACATACCACAGCGTTAAGTGAAGGCACGGGATTAGCTCATGAATCTTTACTGCCTACAAAATAGATGGTGGTAAGGGGTCATGAACTAATTTTTTTATTATGACTGCACAGTAATGGCAACATTAGCGCATGGCCATTAATTCTGAAAATGGAAATTGGCCATTTTCTGGCTATGGTATGAAAGACCTTAGTGTGCAGGAAAAACCCACATTACGGTGCATTAAGGCCACTTTTACTGCAGCTTACCCTATCGGTCAAAATGTAAAAAAAAAGCTAAGCCCCTAAATTTAGGATCCTAGCATGCGAGAACAGGCTACAGCAGAAACATGTTAAAGCGTTTTGCAGTATTTTGCCTCTTTGTGCATGCTAACCAGTGAACTATCAATTTTCAAGCAATATTTATGGGAGGGAGGTTATCATGGTGGAATGTTATCCAGCTAGTGTGTTATGATTAGTATGCGCTGACTGGATAATACAGTTAATGTGGGAAACACTTAGGGGCCTTGTACGAAGCGGCAGTAAGCCCAACACGGGCTTATGCTCACTAAAGGGAAGTACAGCTGGGCTACCACAGCAGCCCAGTGGTAGTTCCCTCCTCCAGCTTGCGCCATTTCTGGTGCTGCAAAATATTTCAATTTTTTGCAGCGCTGGTGTGTACCTGGCAGTGCCACGTGCTGCCCTGTTACCGCTGGGTTACCATGGGAGCTCTACCACTACCTCAATGGGTGGCAGTAAGTGATTCCTCCCCCCCCCCCCAAAATGGTCGTGCAGCAAGCGCTCACTTGCCGCATGGCCATTTCTTTAAAAAAACAAAGACCTGCCTTTATCTGCTGCAGTAACAGGAGGCCTTGAGGCACGTCAAAAATAAGCACTGACACCAGAGCAGGCCCCTTTTGCCGCAACTTCGTAAAAGGACCCCTTAGGGCTCCCCAAATCAGAGGTGGTAAGTGCTTCTGTGTTAACTCTATACAGGTGCTGTGTGCTGATGGCAACCTTAGTCCATGACCTGCAATAAAATATATTTTTAAAAAACATCCCCCTGATTTTCAGCCGGCGGCAGGCAGGGTGGATAAAGCCCGTTGCTGGCACTGACCCCAGATATTCAATGCCAGGCCATTTCCGGTGACAGACATTGAATATCTGGTTTCATTTTTGACCACCAGCTGATAATTGGTTAAGATGATATTCAGCGCTAAGGGAGGATTCTATATATGGCGCCTAAAAAATCTGCATGAAAAACATTTACGCTTAACCGTACTCTACAAGCGGCACCTAGATTTAGGCATGGCATATGGAATACGCTTGGTTGATATCCCAGCGCCTAAAACTACGTGCCTCCATTTACACCAATGAAAACATGGCATAAATCTCGGCACGTAGATTTAAGCGCATAAATTTCAGAATGCCCCCGAAACACCCATTTCCCTGCCCAAAACCATGTCCCTTTTTGTCTGCTCGTGTTAGAAGTTAGGCACAGTGCGTTACAGAATACATTTAGTGAGTTGTGCGCTTAAATTCTAATTATTGCCAATAAGAGCACCTAATATCGGGTCCTACGTGTGACCTGCACCCAAAATGCCTCTGGAACACCCCAAGATAGCTGTCTCCCAGTTATGAGCTAACCGCAAATATTCAGCAAAGATAATTGGTTATCTCCTGCTGAATATTCACGGATAGCTGTTATGTGCTATTCAACCGGTCAGCGGCCATTGCCGACCAGTTAAATTGACTTACTATCAGACCCCATTTGTATTGCATTAAATGTGGGCTTAGCGTACGGGAAAGTCCCACTTTAAGATGAACTTAAGCCCAGATTTTGCCACATTTTAGTGACAGGGCCCCTAAATTAGGCTCCTAAATTGTGCCCTATTTTCAGCTAAATTTAGGAGCATAAGTTTTCAGCTGAAAAGTCATCTGAATTTAGGAGCTTAAAAATTATGGTTTGAAATGTAAGCCTCAAAAAATGCAAAACTGGAATTTCAAAATAGATATGGCTGAACTTTTATATTTTTAAAACTCTTCTACTCTTAACTGTTCTATTCAACAAAGTGAGCTAGGAAAAAGCCTCAGAGCATCAAAACCTCCTCTTTTCATGGGTTGTCAGTTCATTCACTGGCTTAAAAAACCTCCCCTTCTATTTTATCTTATGTAGAAAACATTCATACTATGAAATATTACTTTTATTCTTTTTTTGAAATGTTACTTTCTTTTATATATTTGAAATGCTTTATCCTCCGGATTCTATATAGCATGACTTAAGTTGTGCACGCAAATCCGGTTGTATTCTGGATTTGTGCATATAACATAGGGGGTCTTTTACTAAAGCTTATCTTGTGTTATCTGCAGCAGGGTCCATGTCATTCCTATGGGCCCTGCTGTAGATAACTCAAGCTCAGCTTTAGTAAAAGACCTCCTTAATTAGTTAGCAAGCCAATCAGTGCCAATAATTGCCAATTAACAAGCAATTCTTGACATTAAATGGCAACCTGTATATAATATGTAAGCCGCATTGAGCCTGCTATGAGTGGGAAAGCGCGGGATACAAATGTAAGAAAATAAAAAAATAATTAATTAGAATTTACGCACAGAACTGTCTAAGCGTATTCTAAATCATGTGGAGGGGCATAATCGAACGAAAACGTCTATCTCCATGGGCGTTTATCTCCGAGAACGGGTCCGTGAAGAGGCGGACCGAACCGTATTTTCGAAAAAAAATAGACGTCCATGTTTTATTCGACAATTTGTGAGCTGGGCGTTTGTTTTTCAGCGATAATGGAAAATGAAAGCGCCTAGCTCAAAAACGAATAAATCCAAGGCATTTGTTCGTGGGAGGGGCCAGGATTCGTAGTGCACTGGTCCCCCTCACATGCCAGGACACCAACCGGGCACCCTAGGGGGCACTTTTACAAAAAAAAAAAAAAAAGTTAAAGAGCTCCCAGGTGCATAGCACCCTTCCCTTGTGTGTTGAGCCCCCCAAATCCCCTCAAAACCCACTGCCCACAAGTCTACACCATTACTATAGCCCTAAGGGGTGAAGGGGGGCACCTACATGTGGGTACAGTGGGTTTGGGGGGGGGGGGTTGAACGACTAAGCATTAAGCACACAATTGTAACAGGTAGGGGAGGGATGGGCCTGGGTCCACCTGCCTGAAGTCCACTGCACCCCCTAACAACTGCTCTAGGGACCTGCATACTGCTGCCAGGGAGGTGGGTATGACATTTGAGGGTGAAAATAAAAGTTTTGAAACATCATTTTTTGTGGTGGGAGGGGGTTAGTGACCACTGGGGGAGTCAGGGGAGGTCATCCCCGATTCCCTCTGGTGGTAATCTGGTCATTTAGGGCACTTTTTTGGGGCCTTATTCATGAAAAAAACAGGGTCCAGGAAAAGTGCCCTAAATTCTAGCTACAAATGCATACTTTTTTCCATTATCGGCGAAAGGCGCCCATCTCTGTTCGGGTGATAACCATGCCCCAGTCCCGCCTTCACCACGCCTCCAACACAGCCCCGTCAACTTTGTACGCTTCAGCGATGGAGTGCAGTTGAAAACGTCCAAGTTCGGCTTTCGATTATACCGCGTTATTCGTTTTTGTGAGATAAATGTCCATCTCCCGATTTAGGTCGGAACTTGGGCGTTTTTCTCGTTCGATTATAAGCAGGATAGTTGAAAAGGGGGTGTGACCATGGGTGTGGAATGGATGGGTCATGAGCATTTCCAAAATCTATACACGTTGTTATAGAGTACACCTGGTCCATGCCTAATTTAGGTGTTGGCATTTTCACTAAGATTTACTTGATGTAACTACCCATGACTAAATTTAGTTGCACGGATGGGTGCTCGGTATATTCTATAAACTGCACAGAAATGTAGGAGTATTTTATAAAGTACACCTACATTTCTGTGTGTTTTACATTTAGGTATGCGTTATAGTATATGCCTAGGTGTATTTATTTTCGACGATGATTTTTTAGGCATGATACACAGAATCTAGTCCTTTATGCAAAACTTGTCTATTAGTTGGAACAGCCTCATTTCATCATGGTCAGCTTTTCACAGTACTAAAAACCGCTGTGCCATGGACAACCCAGGACCGTTGCAACTTGGATATGCCTTTAAATAGTATTCTTCTTCAGCTCAAATGACACAGTATTATTAAAGATATAGGCCTGCCATTTGTTTGCCTAGACTTATGAGTCTAATATGAATGTAGTGCTGAAAATCAGTGTGAAATTCTGAACCTTTTTCCCTGACCTAAATGTGCCCCTGTTACCACCTCTTTTTGTGCTCCTAAATGTGGGAGTTTAGTGAAATTTGGGGTATAAAGTTATACACTCAGCCTTAGTAAATTTCAGAGGCCGAGTTAGGAGTATAACCAGGGGTGGACTGACCATAAGGGCAATCAGGCAGTGCCCGAGGACCCAGAGCTGTAGGGAGCCCAGTGCTTCTCTCCTAGAGAGTGACACAGTAGCCATTACTGCAGTGATTACCGTATAATTTTTTTTAAATTCCAACAGTAACACCGTAGTAACGGTACACCATACACCATCATGCTGGCCACCTCACTTTAGGGCCCCCTAAGCCTACCTTAATGAGCCCTAGTAGTCTAGTAGCCTCTTCGGGGGCAGGAAAGAGCCCCACTCTTTGCTGCCCACTGCCGCTGCTCTACCCAGCAACGCCACATTTTCAAAATGGCTGCTGAGATTTCCTGAGGCAGCCAGGAAGTCTCAGCAGCCGTTAAGAAGACACGGCTGTGCCGGGTAAAATAGCGGCACTGGGGTAGGAAAGAGTGGGGTTCTTTCCTGCCCCCAAAGAGGTCACTAGACCACCAGGGCCCTTCAAGGTAGGCCTGCGGAGGGCCCAATGAGGTTCAGGGGGCTGTAGTATGCGGGGGGGGGGAGTGCTGGAAAGAAAGATGGGGGCTCTACTATGCAGGAAGGGATGCTAAAAACACAGATGGATGGTGTGTGTGTGTGTATGTTGGTATGCGTGTGCAGGGGGGGGGCTGGAAACAAAGATGGATGGGTGTGTGTGGTGTGGCGGGGGTTGGAAACAATGGTGGATGGTGTGTATGAATGTGGGAAAGGGGAGCTGGAAACAAAGGTGGATGGTGGATGTATGTGCAGGGGGGCTGGAAACATAAGTGACTGGAGTGTGTGTGCAGGGGGGGGCTGAAAACAAAGGTGGATGGGGTATGTGTGTGCATATCTTTTGGCTGGGGGGACACGGTGGGCCCAGGAGGGTGACACAGCAGGACTGGGGGGGGCCCAATGACCCTTATTACCTGGGGACCCAGATCACTGTCAGTCCGCAACTAAGTATAACTCACAAATGTAGTAGCATAAATCTTTTGTAATTCAGTATCGGGCCCTAGATGATTTTCTTATTGAGTTGAGCACTGCGATTCCAAAAGCTTCAAAGAAAGCTCAGAACAGGATGAGGCCTTAAACGAGAGGGATTGATGAGAAAAAGATCTGAAACTGGAGTGAAGTGATACATCACTGAGAAAGTCTATATTTTATCACAGTTTATAATCAAAACATGGTTAGATTCTCATCTAAACCCAATAAGATGTTGTTGTGGTCCTGAAGAGTTAGGGAAAGGGCACAAAACACTCTCCAAAAGCACTTAGCAAGAATACAAATACAGGACAACAATCCAAAACTAAAGGGCTCAGTACCTACCCAGCTTACAAAGAGGGATCAAGAGACTGAAACAGCAGTTTATTCCAGTACAGTTCTCAAGCTTAAAAACAAGGCACAACATAGTACACATATTCCTCTTCAGGGGAATAGCAATTTGCAGGGTTGAGGACCGCCCATCCCCATAAAGAGTTTCAGCCTTCCAGGAAAACTGGTAATTTAGAGACTCTAGCACAGAGCAGTTACTGCTTGCATAATTAACACTTCACTGTTTAAATTGCTACTGAGATCTGGTAAGGCTTATGTTCTAGGTCTAACAGCTTTCTCATTACACTGCAAAGTTAAGAGAGTTCGAGAGTTTTGTGATCTCTTATTTGCGCTAACAGTAAGGATGAAACTTAGCCCAGTAACAGCAGATGACAAATGGAATGTCTTTTGACATATATGGAGAGTCCTATGATGATCCCTCTTCTACCTTAATAAGAATGTGTTTCAGCCCAGTAAACCAAAGGTTAGCATGGGGAACAGGTAACTATAGCTTCCCCTGACTGCTGTAGAACTACCACAGTCTTTTTTTAGTCAATATGTCATACTCTGTGTCTGTAAATACCAATTTAGAGCTAATGGGATATCACTGCATATCACACTATAATCTCAGCAAAAAGATATCCATTAAATTAACTAAACAATGATGTGTTCTTTTAATGGAGGAAAAGCCTCAATAATGATAGGATACTACTTTGTTGATTATTTATAAACGTTAGGGAGTTCCCTTCATTCATCATGGGCTAAAAAAACCCCTAAGTTTGAAATACAAGATCCCCAAACCACACTCTATACTGCTTTATGCTAGTGTCCACGCCAGTGAATAGCGACTGAAGAGTTGGAGACATAAGTGAACCTTACAACACTAGCATAGATAGAGTGTGGTTTGGTGATCTTGTATTTCAAACTTAGGAGGTTTTTTAGCCCATGATAAATGGAGGGAACTCCCTAAGGTTGAATAAATAATCAACAAAGGAGTATCCTATCATTATTGAGGCTTTTCCTCCATTAAAAGAACAATACATCATTGTTTAGTTAATTTAATGGTTATCTTTTTGCTGAGGTTATACTCTGTGTCTGGCCATCTTCAAATCCAGGCTAAAAGTTTGCCTTTTTAAGGTTGCTTTTAAGTCTTAACTCCTTATTCATCCTACTTTATCTGAGCACTTACCCGGATAGCAGACTGAAAAAGAAGCTAACCCCCGATTCTATATAGCACAACCAATATTGCACATGCAAATTTGCGTGCACAATTTAATTACTTAACAAGCCAATCAGCACTGATAATTGCCACTTAAGAAGCAATTATTGATACTAATTGGCATTAATTAAAAAATTTACGTACACAACTTTCTAGGCGTATTCTGTAAAGTGCTGCATATAAATTCTAATGTCTGCTTCCAAAAAGGGGGCATGGCCATGGGTGTGGAATGGGCAGACCATGGGCGTTCCAAAAATCTATACACATGGTCATAGATACACTTGCTCCAATCCTAACTTAGGTGCTGGTATTTACATGAAGTGTCTGGAGCACGTGGAAACCCACATGCTAAAACTATGGCTGGCCACGTTTTAGAGTGACTTGGTAAAAGGACCCCATAATGCAGTCCTAACTATGGCCCATTAGCTATCTAGGTATGATACTGAATATTGGCCATAACCAAGTAACTTCCAGGTGTTGCCAAACACTAAGATATTCAGTGCCGGTGTCTGAAAGGAATATCCAGGTCTAATTTAGCCAGTGGCAGACAGCACTTAAATAAATGCAGATCACTACTTGAAGAATATTGTCACCCAAATTCTAATTATTCTATTAATTGTGCTAAAAAAATAAAAAGACGTTCCTTTACTATTAATGCATTGATTTTGAATTAGACTTATTGTTCCTACTTTGTACATCATTCTGTTTAATTTACACACTTTTTATTGCATAAGAAAGACTGGTATTTTATAACTGCTATTTGTGCAGGTAGTTAAGCAGCAAGAGGGCAGTTTTACACCTAATCACCTCCATTTATGTGCACTAAGGGCGGGAAGTATGAGCCTATTCTACAATGGAACCTAGGTGTTTGGGTTCCGTTATAGAAAACTACTAAACTAGCATAACCTGGAACCGGCACCATAGATCTGGCATTAGTGTGGTGCCTCAATGTGGCAGTATTCTGTACGTTAACATGTAATTGGGAGCCCTGCCTATGTCCCACCCATGCTCTGATCATGTGTATGTCCCCTTGCAAATATGCACTATGCATGACAGTTGCATATTTCTCTACAAATTATGTCCATTAGGTTGCTCTTCCATGCTCAGCGTAGGGACCATGTTTCTCCACTATTTCAGAAGTTCCACTGGCTACCTATTCATCAATGGATAATTTTCAAACTACTGACCCTTACTTTTAAAGCACACAGGGTAGGGCTTCCTCTTTGCCCAAATAAACTTACCATTCCTTATTTTCCTGCTCATTCTTTCAAAAATCACCGACTTGTTTTACCTGGCCCTAAATTTGCTCAGTTAGAATCCACCAAAAACCATGCTTTCTTTTTTGCTGCCCTCTCTTTTTTGGAACTTGCTCCCCCTCATATTCCTGCAGAACCTTCCTTTAAGGCTTTTAAACCTGTGCTAAAACTTGGCTTTTTACACAAGCCTTTGAAACTTTCTAACGGGTATATTTACTAAGGTGCTTTAGCATTTCTCACGTGCCTGTAAAGTTAAGGTGCGTTAAATGCTAATGCGCCTATACATTTCCATGGGTGCATTAGCATTTAACGCGTGTAAACCATTTACGCATGTTAAAAACACTAACGAGCCTATAGCGTGCTTTAGTAAACATAGGCGTAAGTGTGTTCCCTTGAGAATGGACTGTGTGTCTGTATGATATTTTTATATTTTTAGATATTTATTGATTTTGTTTCTCTGCTTTCTAATTCCTCCTGTTCTATATTTAAGGAGTAAGTTTGGCTTTTGCTAGGAAGTGATATATCTTTCCTATCCGAATTGTAGTTCTTTTCTCTCTCAACGTTTTACATTTTGGTTATTCTAAATCGCTGAGACCTGCTAGTTAGTTTTAGCGGTATAGCAAACTTTAATAAACTATAAAACTATAATAAACTATTTACAGAATAGTGCTGAAATGGCATACGGGCATATATGAACAGAAGAGCACACCTACGTTAGCACCTAGTTTACAGAATTGCCCATATTTTAGAAGACCTTGAACCTGTTCTCTGTAAGCATACTTTCTTGCATAAAGATATATAAAATATCTATTCATACCTCCTTTCTCTCCCCATTTTTGGCCTTCATAAATGAAACTTTCCCTGGGTGATTGTGGTATACAAAAGTAAGAAGTGAATAGTCGCACTGCCTTTATCCCTTATTACACTGTAATATTTCATTCTGGTAATGGAAGGAATACCACAAGGAAGGCGACTACCAATGCCCTACAGCAGAGATTCATAAGTTTAGTCCTCAAGAGCTGCAAACAAACCAGGTCTTCAAGATATCCCTAATGAATATGTATCAAGTAAACCTGCATGAATATTACCTCCATTGTATGCAAATCTACCATGTATATTCATTAGAGATATCTTGAAGACCTAGCAGGATTGCTGCCCTCAAGGACTGAACTTGTACAACCCTACCCTACCTACAGAAAATATGAAGTGCATTGCCTTTCAGTTCCTCGGAGCACTCTCAAGAAGACTCAGCAGCGAGTGCTGAAAAGTGGTGTTCGTGTGCAGAAACAGACTGAAGTTGCCAGGCTAGCAAAAAACTCCTCTGAAATCAGCAGAAGATGCCGCATACTTATACCTGCCCCTGCATTTCCCCTACATGGTACTAGGAGGCAGTACCTTTTTTAAAAAAAAAAACGTACTGGTATTTTCCTATATAAATTGATACTCACTGTCATGTCTGCACATTATGAGAGCCCCCCATGTCATGTGGTTTCCTTCTATCCATTTTCCTAGTTGCCTTTATTGAGAGACACATTCACAGAAGAGGCAAAGTCTGTCACTCAAAGCCAGCCAACATGCTATGAGTTCTGGTCCCAGCTTTGTCATGCATTTTATTTGTGACCTTCTGAGTGTGACTCTATCTTCATGTGCATCTTTACTCATCTGCAATTAGGTAACACTAATTATAATAATTTAGATTGAAAGCTCTTTGTGACAGGGACAGGTTTGTACAATTATCTTAACGCATGTAAAAATACATTACTGGCACTTTATAAATGTTAAATATAATTATCCATTCCAGAAATGGGTCGCTTTGCTTCTGCAGTCGCAAACCGCCATGGGGGAAATATATAAATTATTTTAAGTTAAAATATATTAAAAGAAACATCTGAACCATAAAAGAAAAATAAGATAAATTCTTGGTGGATTATGTTCTCCATGGCAACAACAAAATGAAGAGTGGGACCAAGCAGTCTGCTGCTTACGGTCGCCATAGCAACTGGTCTTATGTATGCAGCAGTGCCAAGATCAGTCATGATCCAGTTAGCTCTGCTCAGAAGAGCTAGCGCTGTCCCCTGGTGTCTGGGCATCTTCCCTGGCAGCCATGCAGATCATAAACTCAACACCATCAGTGACAAAGAACCCCATTTTCCAGAGCTATACCAAATCTCATTTCATTCAGAAATCACGCTTGTAGACAGACTTAAATTTCTATTAATCCTACTCCATTATGCCCCCTATCCCCCACCAATACACCCCCACTTGTTTTAGAGCCTTTTAAAACTTTTAGGACACTTGCATTAAATAATCTGTCTTTTCCCATCTACATAGGAGCCAACTTTTCAAAATTATTGGGGGTGCTAAGTCCAATGGAAATCACCCCTCCCTGGACCCATACAAGGAATTTTCTCAATATTGGGGGTGCTCAAGCACCCACAGCACCCACAGAGTCGGCTTCTATGCCCATCTACATGTTTCATCTTGTGGACCCTGACTGCCTTCATTCGGTTGTTTTCTACACAAATATACACAGTTTACCCTGGACATGGAGCATCTCCACATACAGAGTTAACATGATGTAACCCATCTTGCTACATGCATCATAAAGTGTTTGGCAAAAAGGAGAAGGTCACAAATCAGTCAGAAGCTGGAGTACAGTCTTCATACTTGGACTACACCTCTAAGCAAGGACAAACACTGTGACTTATTGAGTTAGAAGTTTAGGTTGTTTTTTCTCTCTCTTGGGGAACTGTTTGTCCCCCTCTTATGTAATTGGATGTGGTGGCAGCTTTTTGGGATGTCTTCCAGAACCGATACAAGAACAGCAGAGAAAGCTGGCTCCAACAAGATCATGGAGTTTTCAGTGTAGAGTCCTGCTGAAGTGTTCCAGCAGGAAGTTGTAAAATCCTGCAGACATAGAAGGAAAGGAAGATTCCCAGAGCTACAGGGGAGAGATTCATAGAGTAGATGAACAATGCATATTGATGATTATTAAAGCGGACAAAAGGGGGAGCTACCACTGTTCAGCTGGTTAACATCAACATGGTGGAGGCACAAAGACACCTGGTCAAACAACAAGCATATCAGCCATTAGCAAGTGATTGAGTGAAGCATTAGAAAGGTGTGATTGAGATAGTGGTGAGTGAAGCATTTTATGCAAACCATCATCAAGAAGGAACTGGCTTTTTTTTATATAATTCAACCCTAAAACATCTAGGTTGTATTTTGATGTGGCACCAGGCAGTCCCATTGTAGTCTTCAGAGGTTCAGTTTGAACCTTTGAGCAAATTTCTAGATTTCTTTTTGCAACCACAAGCGAAATTAGTATGGTCTTATCTGCAGGATACTACTAATTTATCATCTGAAATTCAGACTTAAGATTGACAGACAAGACAATACTAGTGGATGTTGTTGCTTTATACATGCAAATACCAGAAGATGAAGCATTGAGTATAACATCTAGTGCTTTGAACAATCATGAACAGCCACAGAGAATTCCTACCACCTTCTTTGAGATTGGCATAGTTTCTGCTTAAACAAAATTATTTTTGTATAAGGGACAGCTTTTCAGGCAAATACAGGGAGTAGCCATGGGGGCATCTTTAGCCCCTTGAATGGCAACCTTATAACATCTTTTGAAGAATTACAACTATATCCTTCATCTTATAAATTATAAAATGGAAAAGATTTATTTATGCTATATTTCACACATATATATATGTGTGTGTGTGTGTGTGTCCCTTCAGTTCACTGTAACTTTATGACACACAGTCCATTGATTTTTTTGATGTGCAGGTATATAGAAGGAATTCAAAAGTACACACCACAGTTTATCATAAGGAAGTGTCTAGAAATACACTATTACATTACAGCTGTTTCATCCTTATAAATTGAAATCATGTTTGATTATAGGTCAATTTTTGAGAATTCGACGTATTTGTTCCAACTTGGCAGGTTTGAATATCAAGCTGAGGAACTGAGGATTCACCTTTAAGACAGAGGGTACCCTGATAGAGTCATAAGAAAAGTTTCTTTGAGCGAGGTTTGCCAGTGTGATTTTTCTCTTACAATATATATGATTCTAATCAATCATAAATATTGGAAAGTGTTGAAGTTGCACTTGTGCTTTCAAGAGCACCCTATTATAGCCTATAAGAGATGAAGAATGTTAGCTGATATACTAACATATAAGAGAATTGATTATGATCATCAAATTGACAGGATATGGGGTCATTCTCAGTACAGCTTCAACCAATGGTGTGAGTTTACAATAGAGGGTTCCGAACACACAACAGATTTTAGAGTCATGAGCGAATACAAATTGTGATTGTCCTCAGAATGAGCCAAAAGTAACTGGGTTAGAAACTTGTAGAGTGGAAGGCAATAAAGGGCATTCCCAGTGGACACAGAGGTCATGTTTTAGACCAGGTCTTTTTAACATTTCTGCAAGCAATATGCAGAAGGGCTGTCTGGTAAGTTTGCCTCTTTGTGGATGATAAGAAAGCTGCTATAGAGTACTAATACTACTACTACTTAACATTTCTAAACACACCCTAGTGCAAATAACATGAGGAGGGATCTAACAAAGCCTAAAGAATAGTCTAGAATTTAGATGTTAAGATTTAAGCTATAAAAAAATTGCAGGGTTATGCATTTGAGCTGCAAAACTCCAAGAGAGTAGTACAATGTAGTACAATAAATCTACTCTCTTGGAGTTTTGCAGCTCATACTGTGTATAAAAAAAGAGGAGCAAGACTTGAGGGTGATTATATGTGATGATCTTAAGGTGCTGCAGACAGATAGAAAAGGTGATGACAAAATCCAGAAGGAATCCTGGATGCATATGGAGAGGAATGGTCAGTAGAAAAAAAAAGATGATAGTACAAATAGGAGGAAATATTTTTTCACTCAACGAATAGTTAAGCACTGGAACTCTTTGCCGGAGAATGTGGTAACAGTGGTTAGCGTATCTGGGTTTTAAAAAAGGTTTGGACAACTTCCTGGAGGAGAAGTCCATAGTCTGCTATTGAGACAGACATGGGAAGCAACTGCTTGCCCTGGGATTTGTAGTATGGAGTGTTGCCACGATTTGGGTTTCTGCCAGGTACTTGTGACCTGGTTTGGCCACTGTTTGGAAAACAGGATACTGGGCTTGATGGACCACTGATCTGACCCAGTATGGCTACTCTTAAGTGGAAGATTAGCCTAGTGGTTAGTGCAGTGGACTTTGATCCTGAGGAACTGAGTTCAATTCCCACTGCAGCTCCTTGTGACTCTGGGCACAAAATAAGTACCTGAATATATGTGAACCGCTTTGAATATAGTTGCAAATACTTCAGAAAGGTGGTATATCAAGTCCCATTTCCCTTTCCCTTATATTAGAGCACTGTGCACAATTCTGGAGACCGCACCTTCAAAATGATATAAACAGTGTATGGGACATATTTAAAGATCTCAATACACATACTTTGGAAGAAAAGCAGGAAGGGGAGCTATAATAGAGACATTTAAATACTTCCATAACATAAATACACAGGAGGTGGACCTGTTTCAATTCACAAGAAGCTCTGGAACAAGGAAGTATAGGATGAAGATGAAAGGGGAAAGACTCACGGCTCTATGTTCAAAATAATTTAATCAGCCAGAAATGGCTCCTGGCCAGTTAAAGCACAGTTAGTGCCTCTGAAAATGTCCAGTTAGCTACTAATTGAAAGCCAGCTATTATGGGGGTGATGACCCTGAAAGTATTTATGAAAATAGGATCCCCCCTGTCCAGAGAAGAGTATCAAGGGTTAAATGCAACGACAGAGCATCAAAATAGGGCAAGTATTTTGTTGGGCAAAGCAGTTTTGTGAGTTTCGCCACGTAGCTAATATCCTGCACAACTTATTTTCCACCAGTGTCGCTATGCTCACATAACGCCTCTCCTCAAATCACTTAATTGGCACCCTTTCTGTTTCCGTATGCAATTCAAATTCTTCTGTCTTACAAGTGCATTGATTTTGCAGCCCCTCAATATCTCTTCTCTCTCTCCCTACATCTCTCTCTGGGAACTCCATTCATTAGGTAAGTTACCCTTGTCTGTACCCTTGTTTTCCACTGCCAAATCCAGAGTCTGCTCCTTCCATCTTGCTATGTTCTACACCTGGAATCAACTTCCTGAGTCAGTGCATCATGCTGCATCCCTAACTAGATTCAAATTCAGGCTGCAAGCCCAAGTTTTTGAGGCTGCTTTTAATATGTAACTCCTTACCCATCTGTTCAAAACCTATGTTGTTTTAATCATTCTCAAAATAAATGTACTCCCTAATCCATATTTGTCCTGTTTGTCTGTATTGAATAGATTGTAAATTCTGCCAAGCTGGGACCATTTCTTGTATGTTGTGTACAGCACTGCCTACATCTCATATAGGAACATAGAAAAAATGACAGCAGATAAATATTATCCATTCTGCCAATCCATATCATCTACTATCCCTTCCTCTTCCTTACAGATCTTATGTACTTGTCCCTACATTTCTTGAATCCAGATATAGTAGTTCCACGAATTCACCACCCATTCCATGAAGAAGAATTTTCTTAGGTTACTCCTGAGTCTGTCCCCTTCACCTTCATCCTATGCCCCTTCATTGCTGCCTTTCAGTTGGAAGAGACTTGCCTCCTGTGCATTTATGCCATGCAAGTATTTAAATATCTCTGTAAGAAAGGCGGGAGAGGGGAGATATGATAAAGTATACATACTGATCTTTAAATTTGTTCCCATACACATAATGACAAAGACCACTGTCCATTTTAGCAGCCGCCCTCTGGACCATCATGTTTATATCGTTTTGAAGGTGTGGTCTCCAGAATTGCACACAATTTCTAAGAGGCCCTGCAGTGGCATCAGCATGTGGATTTACCGTGCGCCAAAGCCCCTTTTCCCATTAATATTTTAGACATTTATTTTTCTAAAAACGCATGTTCTTGCTGCATGTCACTAGCATATGAATGTCTGTTTCACTGTGTATATTAGAAAAGGCTCTTTGTCAGCAGATCCTGTTCTAAAATATTGGCAGAACTTCAGACATCCTGACTTGGATATCTTTAAATTCCGATTTGGACATCCTTTCTAAAATGCTGCTCTACACATATAAGACCCCTCAATATTTAAAGAAAAAAGCATTTATGTTTAGCATGGTGCAAAATGTGTAAGTACTACTTGAATATGGAGCTCAAAATATTTCTGAAGTGTAAGAGCAAGAGAAAAGGGCAATCTAAGTAAGAGATTTGCAAGTCATACTTGCTAGGAAAAGAACTGGGCTTGCTTTTCCCTACTGAACCTATTCAGACTTTCTGCTTCAGTCCAACTAACGCTCTTACTTGCATCGTGAGTGTTGCATTCAGTTCTGGTCGCCGTATCTCAAAAAAGATATAGTGGAATTAGAAAAGGTTCAAAGAAGAGCGACCAAAATGATAAAGGGGATGAAAATCCTCTCGTACAAGGAAAGGCTAAAGAGGTTAGGGCTCTTCAGCTTGGAAAAGAGACAGATGAGGGGAGATATGACTGAGGTCTACAAAATCCTGAGTGGTGTAGAATGAGTAGAAGTAAATCTTTTTTACTTGTTCTAAAAGTACAAGGACTAGGAGACACTCAAGGAAGTTACATGGAAATACTTTTAAAACCAATAGGAGGAAAGATTTTTTTCACTCAACTAATAGTTTTCTGGAGAATGTGGTAACAGTGGTTAGCATATCTGGGTTTTAAAAAAGGTTTGGACAAATTCCTGGAGGAAAATCTATAGTCTGCTATTGAGACAGACATGAGAAGCAACTGCTTGACCTGGGATTTGTAGTATGGAGTGTTGCCATGATTTGGGTTTCTGCCAGGTACTTGTGACCTGGATGGCTACTGTTTGGAAAACAGGATACTGGGCTAGATGGACCCTTGGTCTGACCCAGTATGGCTACTTTTATGTTCATGTGTTGTCTCCTGCTGAATATTCTCGGCTATATTGCGCAACAAAGCTGATTAGATGTGGATATTCAGTGTCAAACCAGTTATGTTTAGCAGTTAAAATAGGCTGCTTAAATAATAGACCTATCTTTAACTGGTAAGCATTTAACCGTGTAGTGCTAAATATTGGCTTAACCGGTTAAGTTGTCTTGGTCAAAAATGAAACCAGATATACAATGCCAGTTGCCGGAAAGGGCTCAGACTTGAATATCCGGGTTTAATGCCACTGGTCGACAGCAAAAGCACTGCCTACTGCCAGCTGAATATTGGGGGGAATATTACTTGACATTGATTTATTCTTATCCAAGTATCCTGCTCTAGGTCCACTATTTAATCATATTGGTTGTCTGATATTTGTTTCTGCAGTCGGATCTGACTCTTCTATTGAGCTCTTCAGACCCTACTGACTTATGCAAATGAGGTCCCAAAATGAGTCTCTGCACATGACCTTGCATCCCTTCACATTCATAATGAGCCACCACTGACTCTAGCTGCCTTGTTAAGTAAAGTCCAATTCATTTTTGGGTAATCTGTATAATAGATAGATAGATAGATAGATAGATAGATAGATAGATAGATAGATAGATAGATAGATGATAGATAGATAGTTCTTTGGGTACAAGTGGGTGGGTGCTGTAGGCTTAAGGTTTTGACTTGCAGAAGGGATGTAGCAAGACACTGTTCCCTCCCCCACCCAAGTAAAAGAACCTTTTAGTTGTATTCAGTATCTGTGTTCAAGAATGACTTATTTTTCCATTTTCTATGTGCTCTCTCTCTTGGCATAGTAAAATGTATTTTGATTTTATGTTGTAAGACAATAATACAATAAATGATGACAAATACACCTATTTCTATTAAATTAGGTACCCAACTTTACACTTAGCACGCAAAGTTGGGAACCCAATTTTTAGGTCAGTTGGGTGTGCAACTTAATTTAATAATTAGTTGTTAAATGGAGTTAACAGCCAATAATTGTCTTAAATTGGTGTTAACTGACATTAATTGGCAGTTGCACATGCAGCTGACCTTAGTTGCTATTATAGAAGCTGCACGTGTACTTTCTGTGGTATGCAACTTCATGGGGGTGTGGCCATGGGAGGGGCATAGGCAGGTCAGGGATATGTCTATGGGTTACATGCACAAGTTAAAGATTACTAGAGGTTATGCACTTAACTGCCAACAGTTAGGTGCCAGCACTTACACCAGCCTTTGACATGGTATAAATGCTTTTGCCTATGACTAGGTGCAAAACTGTCAACTTACACTAGTATTCTATAATGGCAGTTCCACATGGACTTGCCATGATAGAATTTGCACTCAGCACACATTATCCTGGCATCTAAAGTTTGGTGCCATCTATGGAATTTATCCCATAAAGACCAGCTGACATGCCCAGTCTACCCAGCTGTCTTCCACTCGCACTCTCTACTGCTTCAGGGCAGTGGCATAGCTACAGGGGTCCTGCCCCCCCCAAATTGGATCCAGGGCCCCTGGACCCCTGCCAGCTGAAGCCTTTCTCCAGTGCTGTTCTCTGTGCATTGCCTGTCCTGCTTCCTCTCACGTTGTGTGCATGCTCGGTTTTAGTGAAATTGAGAATGTGCGAACCACGCATGCTCAGTTTCACTAAAACTGAGCATGCACGTGATGTGAGAGGAAGCAGGACAGGCAATGCACAGAGAACAGCACTGGAGAAAGGCTTCAGTTTGGAGGGGTTAGAAACCCCTGCCAGCCATGTTTTTATTTATCTGATACATTTATACCCACATTTTCCCACCTATTTGTAGGCTCAATGTGGCTTACATAATACCGGAGAGGCGTTACAGGCTCCGGTAAACAAATACAAAGTGATGTTGTGGTAAGATAAAGTTCATGTGGCACAGCCACACTAGGGAATCGTACAACGGACGAGTTGTGTTATGTCCATTACGTTCTTAGTTTTGTTGTGTTGCAGAGATCAGGCATTTGTGTTGGATCAGTAGGGTATGCCTTTTTAAACAGGTTAGTTTTTAGTGTTTTCCGGAAGTTTAGGTGGTTGTTCATAGTTTTCAAGGCTTTTGGTAATGCGTTCCACAGCTGTGTGCTTATGTAGGAAAAACTGGATGCGTAAGTTGATTTGTGTTTGAGTCCTTTGCAGCTTGGGTAGTGCAGATTTAGGTACGTTCGTGTTGATTCAGATATGTTTCTAGTTGGTAGGTCATCAAGTATGTCATGTATCCCGGAGCTTCACCATAGATAATTTTGTGAACCAGAGTGCAGATTTTGAAAGCAATGCGTTCTTCAATTGGGAGCCAGTGTAGTTTTTCGCAAAGGGGTTTTGCACTTTCTAATCGCGTTATTTATGTGGGGTTGTGGCAGGGAGGTAGGCCAAACTCTGCTGTCCCACTTTGTGCTCCGGACCCCACAAACCTTGAAGTCTGTCTAAGCCCCTGCTTAAGGGAGATGAAAGTAACAATTCCTATACTTAAACCTATATCAGCATTCCCTTTCCTGCCCATATGTTCAATATCTACTGTACCTGAATATAGCTCACCTTGAGCTACAACTGAAAATGACATGAGCTAAATCCAAAATCCCTTGCTCTCCCCTTCCCTTCATTAAAATCCAATTAATAGTTATTTTTGCTTGATGCTGTCAAATACTGTAAGTATGCCTTTCCTTCCATCTACAGTACAATCCTCATTTAACTTTCTCTCAAAAGGAGTTTGAAATTGTCCCTGAAACACACTAACCCAAATGGATGGCATTTCAAATGCTCTTGAGCGAAAGATTCGATTATGACTTATACTTGGAATCTCTTGAAATAGTAGTCATGATGTTTCCTTTTTTTTGCTTTTATTGTTTCCTTTCAGCTATAAATGCACCTCAGATGAATAAGAGAACACTGCTGCTTCGCTGGCCTATTCCAACGTGAGAGATGTATTATGTGTCATCAATGGTATCATTCTAAATAAAGAGCCTAATAAAACTGTCGTAAGGGATTTAAGGGGAGGAACCCCCCCTCCCCTGGGTAGCTACAAATGAAGGCTCACGGCATTATATCTATAAATCAAACAATAAACTGCATGAAGACAGATTCATGCTCCTCGGGCTCTGAACTGGACACAGAGGACATCTGGGAATGAATAGGCTATCATGCAATCCATGGAGCTTCTGGGGTTTCCTTCAACAGGGCACTTGCTCAGGATTCAGAAAAAACAAATATACACCACAATTGTTGTTTTCAAAACATAAAGATTTTCATTTTATTGTCATCAGTTGACAGAAAACATACTTCCTGTGAGTAACTTACATAAAATTAATTCAATCACAAACGCAGTTCATCAGCAAACAAGAGCTTCCTCTGACTCCAAAACCACTATCAGATCACTCCTGGGGCCTTCTTAACCTTTGGATCTCCACTTATTGGTATCTAAATGAGCCCAATTGTTTATTCTCCTCATCTAACATCCTCTGGGCAAAAGGACAGATTCCCTGCACTAGAATGATTTTACACATTTGAGAAGTTTTCCCTTAGCAATTCTCTTTGCAATTCTTATAAAATTTCTGCTGTTATTCTCCTGGGGGCAAAAGCTCTCAGAGCTAGTTATTTTAGAGTTGTTCCTCTCTTTCACAACACAAAAATTCTGAATAAGCAAGAAACCTGGAAGAGCGCCCCCCCCCCTTTAGAATATGACCAAGATGTCTGCCTCAAGGTCTTCATGGCTACTTTAAGCTCCACTTCCTTGTAGTTCCAGGGACTCCAATCTTGAGTCCTGTACTATTTCAGAGGAGAACCCAGAACTTTCTGCAATCTCTGGCACCACCTGTTCAGCTGTGTCTATCACCAAACCTCCTCACCGACATAACACTCTATGGAAATACATGCATATAGTAAGGGACCTTCAGACCCCAACTGACGTTAAAAAGTCAATACATTATGAGGGGCATAATCGAATGAAAACGTCTATCTCCATGGGCGTTTATCTCCAAGAACGGATCCGGGAAGGGGCGGACCGAACCGTATTTTCGCAAAAAATAGACGTCCATGTTTTATTCGACAATTTGTGAGCTGGGCGTTTTTGTTTTTCAGCGATAATGGAAAATGAAAGCACCCAGCTCAAAAACGAATAAATCCAAGGCATTTGTTCATGGGAGGGGCCAGGATTCGTAGTGCACTGGTCCCCTCACATGCCAGGACACCAACCGGGCACCCTAGAGGGCACTTTTACAAAACCAAAAAAAAAAGGTAAAAGAGCTCCCAGGTGCATAGCACCCTTCCCTTGTGTTGAGCCCCCCAAATCCCCCTCAAAACCCACTGCCCACAAGTCTACACCATTACTATAGCCCTAAGGGGAAGGGGGGCACAGTGGGTTTGGGGGGTTGGACGACTAAGCATTAAGCAGCACAATTGTAACAGGTAGGGGGGGATGGGCCTGGGTCCACCTGCCTGAAGTCCACTGCACCCCCTAACAACTGCTCCAGGGACCTGCATACTGCTGCCAGGGAGGTGGGTATGACATTTGATGGTGAAAATAAAAAGTTGTGAAACATCATTTTTTTTTTGTGGGAGGGGTTAGTGACCACTGGGGGTCAGGGGAGGTCATCCCCGATTCCCTCTGGGGTAATCTGGTCATTTAGGGCCTTATTCATGAAAAAACAGGGTCCAGGAAAAGTGCCCTAAATTCTAGCTACAAACGCATACTTTTTTTCCATTATCGGCGAAAGGCGCCCATCTCTGTTCGGGTGATAACCATGCCCCAGTCCTGCCTTCACCACGCCTCCGACACGCCCCCATCAACTTTGTACGCTTCTACGATGGAGTGCAGTTGCAAACGTCCAAGTTCGGCTTTCGATTATACCGCGTTATTCATTTTTGTGAGATAAACGTCCATCTCCCGATTTAGGTCAGAACTTGGGCGTTTTTCTCGTTAGATTATAAGCAGGTATTTGTTAAAAGCAATTTCAGAGGTTTCACAGTCTCTGGTAGTAATGTATACATAATAATAGGTACATGCATTGAAGACACTCTATAAAGGGAGATGACACTAGAGGAGAATGATGGATAAAACCACTGAGTGGAGTGTTCTAGGTCTTTCTTCTGTATCATTCCTGTACCGTGCTGGGGGTCATGGGAAGTGAGGAATGAGTATCTAGGGTCATGGAGTCCAGGGCATGGAAGAGTGTCCCATGAAAGAAGTTTATCTTGCAAGTTCATGTTGCTCAAAACTACTCCAGAAGACAGTAAATCAAAAGTGACTGGGAGAAAATTTTTTTTTTGCTGGAATAGAAGCTTATCAGAGGAAGGCTAGCAGAGACCAAGGGAGTAAACAAGTCCTTCTACACCTTGTCACAAATAAGTACAAATTCTGCTAGAGAAGGGAAGTTTGAAATCCAGAGATACTTACAGTCTCTACAATATGTATTTATTTTTTCTCATCAACATGAAGCTTGGTTTGCTTAACAGAACTCTTTTCTTCAAGGATATACTGCTGTTGGATTTGATAGCACATAATTCATCAAATCTTTAGTTTAGAGGGCTTGTGACGACTTGTGGGAATATTGGAGTGAGTTCCACAAACCTGGTACCAGGGACATGGACTATGTGCTAGCTGCCCTTGACCCCTCCAGGATCCTATGCCGAGGATAATATCTCAGGGTCACACATACAGGTAGGTATTAAAACTATCTTGAAAAATGAAGATACGTTGATGTTTCTGTTACACAGCATTCTAGGAATGGATGTATGAGAAAAACTTAATGCACAACACTGCTGGTTGTTTAATCCCTTAGGCAATCAGAATAGAAATGACCCTGATTCTAGACTTGCTCATATTTTACCATATTCCAGACAGGCAAGGGAGTTTAATATAATTAGTGATACAAAATGTAGTGTAAGCTTCCTCATGAAAGATTCGAAAAGCAGATGCCTTAAATTGCAAATTATTACAGCAAATGGACTGTAGCTAAACATGAGGCAGGTATTAACAAATCAACAGACCTATTTTGCTGTAATTTGCTTTACATTTTGCATTTTATGCAGTCACTGTTGTCTAGAGTGCAAAGAAAAAATATATATAGATAGATAGATATAGATAGATAGATAGATAGATAGATAGATAGATAGATAGATAGATAGAAGCTATAAAACTGAGGAGCTGGCTGTTCTCACAACAAAAGATTGGTGCACCTGACTCAATCTAAACCTGGAGTTCCCTCTGAATGAGACTTCATCTCCTTTACACCATTGTCACACCATCTGTGACTACAGATTAGATTTGCTTACAATATACTTTCATAATGTCACACAAATTGTTTTTGAGGGTTATGCTTGCTTCCACCAATGTTAGACCATCTGGGATTGACAGCTAATCTCCCTTACAACACTTTTAAAGTCACACCATTTCTGAGTGAAAGGAAATATCCACTGCGAAACTGTTCCTGAGTCACTGGGAACACTGCAACTGAGAACTAACCAAGGGTTATGGGCATAGCAGAAGTATAGGCAAAAGTAGCTTCACCCTACCTATGCTAAGCTTCATGACGGTTCTACAAGGGGCAATAAATCACAGTTTTGCCACATCATCCTCTGAAATGCTGCAGTGCTTTTTCAAGCAAGCTTACCCTAATGGACCAACTTAATTCTACCAGCCCACCTACAATACTCCTGCTCTGACAATGACACTGACTCTGACACCAATTATACCTCTCACCTTATTTTCAAATCCCCTTATACTCAATCTCCAATCTTTTCCTCTCCATCCTTTTTACCAAATCCCTCCCAATCTCCTTTCATTTTACCTTTCCTATCCTACCCTTGTATACCTTCCCTATTCCAATTCATATTCTTGGGCATTGTTGCCACTGTATTTATCACAGTTTATAATATTCCTCTTACATGTTCTTTGTAATGCTTTTTTTTTTTTTTTACTATGTAAGCCGCATTGAGCCTGCTGTATGTGGGAAAGTGCGGGGTACAAATGTAATAAATAAATAAAGCACAATATGGTCTTTGAGGTCCGTTACAGCATAGTATTGCATATCTACAGGAAGAACAGATTAAGGGCCCTGTGTACTAAGATGCGCTAGCGTTTTCAGCGCATGCTAAAATTTAGCACGCAGTAACACTAGAGACACCCATATATTCCTATGGGTATCTCTAGCATTAGTGCGCACTAATTTTTTAGCATGTGCTAAAAATGTTAGCCTGCCTACAGCACGGTTTAATAAACAGGGCCCTAAATATGCCACAAGAAGACTTCTGGCATGAAAGGGAAAGGGAAATGGGACTTGATATACCGCCTTTCTGTGGTATTTTGCAACTACATTCAAAGCGGTTTACATATATTCAGGTACTTATTTTGTACCATTTCAGAACTATTTACATTCTGGACATTTATATTGTATGAGAATCTTTTAACCAGAAGGAAACAAAAGTTTTGCTTTTATCACAAAAGCTGTAAGGCTGCAGTGATAAGGAATGTGTACATTCAGCCCTCACATGACTTTTTTTTCTATAGTCTACCCTAGAAAGCTATTTTCCTAAAAAAATCGTTATGGAGTGTTGGCCAGCAACAACTACTACCTGCTGCTTTTATTTCTCAGAACAATACAGGTGTGCAGCCCGAAAAGTTTCATGTTGTATCATTTTCTATGTCGTTTATGGGAATAGGTTTTTCGGGGGGGGGGGGGGGGGGGGGGGGAAGACTTTTTTGTTATGTAAGCACCATCATTAAAAGCAAGTGCTTTCTTGGAAAGAATATGTACTTTTTTGAAAAAGTCATTTGCAGTCATATCATACTGTTGCCTAAATGAGTATGCACTCTTCACAAAGACTAAATTTTGTAAACGGTGGCCAAATTTGAGTGCCAAAAAATGCACACTGAGCACCTGGGTGTCATTTATAAAAACTCAGCGCCGGGAAATTTGGGTGTGAGGATTTACACCAGCTGAAACTGGTAACAAGTGGAGAAAGTATGCAAAAATGAAATTCTTTCCAACAACCTCTGTGTGTGTGTCTGGCCTTGAAGAGACAGAGGGAGGCCATTTTGAATAGAGCAATACCTTAAGGATACATTTTACCATGGCAACTGGTATTGCTATGCCTCCCCACCTCTAGTTGGCAGTACACAAAAAAAAGATTTCTAGAATAGGGCACCTGCAATGTGACTACTTGGAGCCTGTTCTGCAAAGAAAAGTAGGCACCATAACGTGTGAAACATGCCCATATTCAAGGTCCGATCACTTACATTAGCCAGATCTGTGTAAATGATTGTGCCTAGATCTCTAAACATGCATAGATTATAGGATTCTCTAATCTATCCGGCCAATGCTCAGCACTATTTAACCAGCCAGGAACAGCTCCTGGCTAGTTACATAGCACTTAGCCAGCTAAGTGCTAACATTCAGCATGGGATAGCCAGTTATCTCCACTGAATATTAGCACTTAGCGCATTGCAGCTAACTGACTATATCGCACAATATAACTGGACAGTCACAAATATTCAACACTTTGCCGGCTAAGTTTAGCAGCCAAATCGGACCACCTAAATAGCAGTCCTATCTTTGGCAGCTATAAATTTAACCCGCCAGCACTGAATATTAACTTGGCAGGTTAAGTTTAAACCAACATTAAAAAACAAACAACAAACAAACAAATATTCAATACTGGTCACCAGAAATGGCCTGGCATTGAATCATCATGGCACTTATGCGTGTTCCTCCCACAGGCTGAATATCAGCCGGTGTGTATAAATGTGCCACCTGCCCATGTTCTACCTGAACTCCTCCCACATGAATGTCACACCAAGTTATCGTCCATGGGCAGTGACTTGGGACTGCAGAGCCAAGCTCCATGCTCAACCCAGGTCCTTGGCCCAAAGCCCTGGCAGCAAAGCCCTCAGGCTTTAGCAGTACAGAATTAAATTGCACAGCTGGTTCAACTTTACATTTAGTGCCAAAGTGGCAGAGGAGGGTGCTGTGACCTGATATGAGCTGCTCTTCCCTTCTGCTTCCAATCAGCACCAGGGGAGTTGGCGATGGAGCAAGATGCAAGTGTGCCACGGAAGGGGCAAGAGGTGAATGTCTATGAGCGGGGGGGGGGGGGTTGCAGGGGAGTAAAAGGTGGCAGTCTGCATGCTTAGGGGAGGAAGTGCTGGATTTCTGTGTGCTATGGGAGGAGGGACAGATGGAGAGAGCGCTGGGTGTCTGTGTGCTTTAGGGGAGAGGGAGAGCACTGGGTGCCTATGTTCTTTGAGGTGGAAGGACAGAGCATTGTATGTCTGTGTTCCTTGGGGGGGGGGGGAGAGAGCTCTGGGTGTATGTGTGCTGGAGTGCAGGAGCTGGGGAGGGATGTGGGGAGAGAGAGAGAGAGAGACAGAAAGAAATTGGGTGGGTTGTATGATGGATGGATGTTGGAAATAGAGATGGAAAAAATAAAGAGATATGATGACCTTGGAATGGACAGGAGGGAAGGAAGAAATGGTGACCCATTGAGGGAGAGGAGATGTCCTTGGAGAGGAGTTAAAGGGAAAGAGAGAGAGGAGGAGATGGTGCCCCTGGAGAGGAGAGGAAGAGGAGAGAGATGGACACTAGAAAGATTTGAGGAGAAAAAATGGAAAAATGTTTCATGGGAAAGATGGATACAGAGCAGATAAAAAAAAAAAAAAAGAAATAGTGAATAGGGCCTCCTGAGTTCAGAGCACAGGGAAGCAGAACCAGAGACAGGAATGAGATGATTAAAAGATAAAAATCACCAAACAAAGGCAAGATAAATGATTTTATTTTTAGTTTAGTAATTGAAGCATGTGTTTTAAGAATTTACAGCTGAACTCTGTATATTGCACTGTACAGAGGAAATGTGAGGGGGAGTTTATGCGATTAATCATGCAATTAAAAATTTGAATCAATGTACAGTCCTAATTTATGTGCATTCATGCATTCATCTATGTGCATAAACTCAAAATACCCCAAAGACATATGAAGTAAAAAGAAGGTTCCAAAAAAAACCTCCTTCATAAAAACCATCAGACAAAAGGGCAATAAATACAGTCACAAAAATAAAATTAAAATAATTCACCCCTAATTGTCAATCATCAGTCCCAATGGGTTTTTAAAAAATTGACATAAATCCAATGTGCTATTAATATCTCAAGATTAATACATGTTAATATTTAGCCACTATGGATTAGATTCTACAAATGGCGCTGAAAAATTTAAGCACTAAGCAGTATTCTATAAAGGATCCATGTCCTTTATAGAATAGCGCTAAGGGTGAAATTCTATAAATGGTGCTTAGAAAATCCACGAGGAAAACACTTCCACCTACGCGTATTCTACAAGGGTGCCTAGATTTAGGCACAGAATATCAAATATGCTTATTTGATATTTTAGCGACTAAAACTACATGCCTCCATTTACACTAATGAAATGTGGCATAAATCTTCACGCGCAGATTTATGCGCTCTGGGCCATATTCTACAACTACGCATGTAAATTTTGGAACACCCATGAAATGCCCATTTCCCCTCCCATAACGCTCCCCTTTTTGTCTGTGCGCA